>NC_134877.1:69508080-69665580 GCF_041734735.1 Babylonia areolata | reverse complement strand
ACACATATATATATATATATATAATATGCACACATGCACACGTCATGTACACTCTCTCACTCTCTTGCTCTCTCTATCTCTCTCTCTCTCACACAACACACACACACACACACACACACACACACACACACACACACACACACACCACATTAATACAGAGAAAGGGTGTGTCAAAGAGAGAGAGAGAGAAGACGAAGAAGAAGAAGTCAGTCATCAGACAAAATAATTCTTCCATGTCTGAAGTCCACAGCCTTTGTCAACACTGACGGACAGTGCTCTGCATCAGACCTGCACAGCAGGCTCTCCCAAAGTACCATCCACCCCTACACCCACCCACACCATCACACGGCAGCAATGTTAATCTACCCAACACAACAGACTCACTGAGTTGTAGAATCAGGGCTTAGCGCCTTTTGTTTGGTTTGGCTTTGAAGCCAGTGTCTATCTATGTCCGTGGCATTTTGATAAAATACAATGCACATGGGGGATAGGGGGTGGGGGGTGGGTAAAAATGACAAAATTATACAGGACATAGTATGTTATACGTTACGATGCTTATCTGTGATAGATGTTGAGCAGTTTTCCGTTTCTTTTTATATCTGTACATTTTCTTTATGCTACGTGTATCCATGTAGGACCGCAGTGAGTTTTTGTTGTTGTCCTTGTTGTTCATGTTTCCCCTTTCTGTTATTTCTTTTGCATACTTCTGCAGACAGGAAAATGACAATTGTACATAATCGTTGATCCTGAAATTTACTGGGCGTTCTTTGCGAACGTTCCAGCTTGGTGCTTGTGGCAGAAGAGATGGTCACTGGTACCAGAGTGACACGTTTCGTGTTCTTCAATTACTGTTGTTGATTGCGATTGTTTTTTTAATGACATCGATACTCATTTCCTGACACAGAGAAAGAAATAGTGAGGGTGGTGGTGGGTGGGTGGTGGTAATGATGGTGATGGTGGGGGTTGATGGTGATGGTTGTAATACTGAAATATGGTTGTATTATGCGATTTTAATTGTGTGATTGTGTATAATGTAATTGGTTCTGGTTTTTGCGTGTCATGACTTTGTTGTTTCTTGTTGTTACTGCGTTGTTCTGCTGGTATGTTTATCGTCAGACTTCTACTCTAACACGTGTTTGTGAATAAGATTGTGTGTGTGTGTGTGTGTGTGTGTGTGTGTGTGTGTGTGTGTGTGTGTGTGTTGGTAGAGGGGAAGGATGAGGGACGACAGGGGATGGACAGTTTTCTTGGTGTTGGTCAGTGTGTGTCCAGACAGACGGACAGAGCGTTGGGAGAGGGTCCTTCAGTCCCCTCCCGGGATAACAAGTAGCTGCTGTCACTGGAGTTCGGGGGAAACCTTCTTCTTCTTCTTCTCCTTCTCCTTCTTCTTCTTCTTCTCCTTCTTCTTCTCCTTCTTCTTCTTCTTCTCCTTCTCCTTCTTCTTCTTCTTCTTCTTCTCCTTCTCCTTCTTCTCCTTCTCCTTCTTCTTCTTCTTCTCCTTCTTCTTCTCCTTCTCCTTCTTCTTCTTCTTCTTCTCCTTCTCCTTCTTCTCCTTCTTCTTCTTCTTCTCCTTCTCCTTCTTCTTCTTCTTCTTCTTCTTCTCCTTCTTCTTCTTATTCTCCTTCTCCTTCTTCTTCTTCTTCTTTTTCTTCTTCTTCTTCTCCTTCTTGTTCTTGTTCTTCTTCTCCTTCTCCTTCTTCTTCTTCTTCTTCTTCTTCCTCTTCTCTACTTTTTCTTTTGCTTTAGGATTAGAGGTTGCTACTGCGTTTCGTTTTAACTCATACAAAGTGACTGCGATTTTCAATAATTATATTGGTTTGTGTCAAACACAACTGAGCAAAGACAGGGCATATGCAAATGGATATAAGATTGTCAAAACTACACACAGACAAGAACGTTTCTGACAATTTTAGTTATGCGTGTTACTTATTAGAATTAAAATAAAGAGATGATTTCAAAGTACGTTTCAGGCTTATAAGTTGGTCAGTGGTTTTTGGTCCAGTTGTGTTTAACAGTTTTCATGTCAGCTGACCTCATTTGACTGGACACACCCAATAACTATTTTGATATATTTAGTCTTCAGATATAGACACCGCCGTTCTTACATATGTGAGCCTAGTTCATAAAAACACACACCTGGCATCTACTTTGTGTATAGATTATTTAAAATGCATAGTTGGCTCATTTGTGAACCAGTGTTGTTGTTTTTGTTTTTTGTTGTTGTTGTTGTTGTTGTTTTTTTTTGTTGTTTTTTTTTTTTGGTTTTTTTGTTTGTTTGTTGTTGTTGGTTTGTTTGTTGTTGTTGTTGTTTTGTTGTTGTTGTTTTTTTTTGGGGGGGTTGTTTTTGGGTTTTTTTCTTTTTTGGTTCTTTTTTTAGTTTTTTGTTTGTTTTGTTGTTTGTTTTTTCAGCAAATTATATTGTTGGACCCGATTTCCTGTTGTCCTCACAATGACGCAATAGACATATATTCCGGTTTGGGACATCTGAATTGATCAGGCGAAAGAAAAGATATATTTTGATTGTGTGTGTGTGTGTGTGTGTGTGTGTGTGTGTGTGTGTGTGTGTGTGTGTGTGTGTGTGTGTGTGTGTCTGCGTATGTCTGCGTGTGTGTGTGTGTGTGTGTAGAGAGAGAGAGAGAGGGATACAGGCAGACAGACAGACAGAGGATATGTTTGTGTGTGTGTGTGAACACGGTTTGTTTTGGATTATCTTACTGCATTTTGATACTCATTTATCAAGAGAAAAAAAAAAAAGAAGAAAAAAAAGAGAAGATATATTTATTATCTTCATGCTTATGTTGTCCGTTCGAATTTTCAACGTTGTCTGTTGTGAAAACTGTTGACTTTGTGCAGTGGTGTATTAATAATGATTAACAATGTAAACTGAAAAGCAGCACACTTCAATTCCGTTGACCCCGTTGTTTCAATCCCTCCCCCCCCGCCCCCTTCCCCCACACACACAACCACCACCCACTGTCCTCCCTCCCCCCCCACCTTCTCTTTCATCCTCTACCCACCCCTTCAACCCCCTTCCACCCCCGCATCACCTACCCCTTCCACCCCCTCACCACGTTCTCCTCTTCCTGACCCTCACCCTCCACCCCCCCACTCCCCCGCCCCCCTCACCCCCAGGCCTTCTGTGTCGGTTGAAGAACATTATTTGTACATTTTCTACTTTTCTTCACATGACTCTATTTCCATGGCTTGATGCTGCTCGAGTTTGGGTATGTGTGAACGCATACGCGCGCATGTATACGTATGTGTGCTTGTGTGTGTGTGTGTGTGTGTGTGTGTGTGTGTGTGTGTGTTCATGCGTACATACGGGAATTATTTTGCAAACGAGCGTTTGTGTGTATGTATGTATGTATGTATGCAGCCTATTCATGTAAGCATGAATGTATGAGCGCATATATGTTTATGAATATGTGTGTATGCGCATATGTATGTGTTTTTTTTCCCCTTTTTTTGTTGTATGTGCGCGCGCGTGTGTGTGTGTGTGTGAATAAAAGAGGAAAGGATGACAATTAATTTCCTTTTTCATAGGGCGGGACTGACTGAGCTGTGGTTTACTTCATGTTTCTATGGTTACTATTTACTTTTTGGTCTCGTTGTTCGCACCATCAATTAAACACTCAATTCCATCTGCGTTGTGCTGGCGTCACTTCATGGAGTGCTGTGTGTGTGTGTGTGTGTGTGTGTGTGTGTGTGTGTGTGTGTGTGTGAAATTGATGAGCTCTCTCTCTCTCTCTCTCTCTCTCTCTCTCTCTCTCTCTCTCTCTCCCTCCCTCCCTCCCCTTGCTCCCTTTCTCTAGGCGTCTTCCGCTATTCTTTCCTTCTATTTCATGTTGTTCTGTTGTTTTTTCAAATGCACGAAAACAAGATTGAGAAAGAACAACGCCAGACACTTTTCTTCTAGTGTCATGGGCAACAACACAGGATTAGAATACAAACAAATATAAACAAGTGAACAGGAAAAACACCACCCCACTTCATGCAATCAATCGTCTATTAAGACTCCTTTGTAATTCAAGGTCCATTTTGATATCTCTCTCTCTCTCTCTCTCTCTCTTGTACAAATATTTCTCTGCAATGAACAAACGCTCATCTGCCTGTGCTCGTAAGAAAACGTGAAACGGACAACAATTGCTGGCGCTTGTTATACTGTCCAGATTCAAATCGCCAGACGAAATAAGCCAGAGCTCTCAGGTCTCATTTTGTGAGCCAGTTACGGGCTGTACTGTCCAACAAACCACCACTAACAAACGTGATCGCTTGGAACCGTGCAGAGAAGGGACAAACAGCAGCAGATCATTACAGAGGCTGATGACAGAGAGGAAGTCAACGAGGAGGAGGGGTGAGGGGGGGGGGCTGTGTGGGGGGGGGGGTTGGGGTGAGGTATTGTAGTGGAAACAAACGTCAGTGGAGGGAGAAGAGGACTGACGTGAGCTGACGTCAACACGGTGATAACGCAGCAGACGGCAGTGGAGGGAGAAGAGGACTGACGTGAGCTGACGTCAACACGGTGATAACGCAGCAGACGGCAGTGGAGGGAGAAGAGGACTGACGTGAGCTGACGTCAACACGGTGATAACGCAGCAGACGGCAGTGGAGGGAGAAGAGGACTGACGTGAGCTGACGTCAACACGGTGATAACGCAGCAGACGGCAGTGGAGGGAGAAGAGGACTGACGTGAGCTGACGTCAACACGGTGATAACGCAGCAGACGGCAGTGGAGGGAGAAGAGGACTGACGTGAGCTGACGTCAACACGGTGATAACGCAGCAGACGGCAGTGGAGGGAGAAGAGGACTGACGTGAGCTGACGTCAACACGGTGATAACGCAGCAGACGGCAGACAGACAACAAATCGGTCTGGTGTTCAGACTGACGGGTGTTTGCTTGCAGCAATATAACGTGCACAGTTTTACATCTCGGTAATCTTCTCTGCAGACTGCTGCCCTGCCTGGGGTAGGGGTTTGGGGGGGGGGGATGTCGTCAAAGCCCAGCACCAGGTGTTGTTTTTGATCTGTACATTGACTTATTCCTCACCATGTTGCCAGGGAAAGTCCTTTCTTTCCATTGTTCTTTTACCTTCGCAAATAAATCTACATACTGAACACAGAACCTCAACTTATCTTCGGAATTTAAAGACTTTGCCCCAGACAGTACTGAGCACGGGGAAAGAAATGGACTCGACTGAAACCTGAACCCTGGGTCAGAGATTTCCTGGTTTCCATGGACAGGCTGGCTATCTGACAACGCCCTCAACAACAACAACATTGTTCAATGGCTGGAATGACCCAGTCAACTCACCTGAAACCAGGCACAGTGTCTTAGAATTTTGGGAAAGATGTTGCACCCACGTGACTTGAAAACAAAGCCCCACCCCTCAACCTACAAACGTACATTTATCTAGGGTCCACACACACACACACACACACACACACACACACACATATATATATATATATATATATATAGAGAGAGAGAGAGAGAGAGAGAGAGAGAGAGATAACACACGTCGATCCCACAAACAAAATTCTACATTGCACATGCACGCATTTTGTACAGCCGCACTCGCACATAGATCCCAACACACACACACACACACACACACACACACACACACACACAGAGAGAGAGAGAGAGAGAGAGAGAGAGAGAGAGACAAGCACACTGTGATGACCTTGACTGACGCCAGTACTGATGACCTTGACTGAAGCTCACTCCGCACACTGAAGCAGGAAGCAACAGAAACCGAGTCACGTTGGCAGCAGGGCGTGACAGACCACATCTTTGGGGAAATCATTTCCTGTGTCTGATCGTCAGTCGTGTCCGACTGTGGCCATCAGACTGACCTGTGGCCTGACTATCTGGACTAGAATTTGATTACAGTGGAGAGTGTCTTGCCCACGTTACAGCCCCACTCCCTCAGGACAGCCGGCGTTGGGATGGTTCTCCTGGTTCGAGACTCATAGTCCTTCACAAAACACGAAGCCGAAAATGACCTCCCATTGCTGTGGAAAAAACGATTGATCATACCATACAGCTTTCACTTTGCTGTTGGCCCAACTGTAAACTCATGTCAATCTGTGATATACTTTTCTTATATCTAATGACCAGTAAGGGGGGTACCTGCTGTGGATATTCATTTAGTTTTGAAACTGTGAAAAAGCTGTACTCCACTTCAGTCCCTTACTCTGCGGCTTTCCTCACCTCTCACGGTGCATTTCAGCGCCAACCATACAGTACCAACCATACAGCACCAACCATACAGCACCAACCTAACCATACAGCACCAACCATACAGCACCAACAGCACCAACCATACAGCACCAACCTAACCATACAGCACCAACCATACAGCACCAACCATACAGCACCAACCTAACCATACAGCACCAACCTAACCATACAGCACCAACCTAGCCATACAGCACCAACCTAGCCATACAGCACCAACCTAACCATACAGCACCAACCATACAGCACCAACCTAACCATACAGCACCAACCATACAGCACCAACCTAACCATACAGCACCAACCTAACCATACAGCACCAACCATACAGCACCAACCATACAGCACCAACCATACAGCACCAGCCATACAGCACCAACCTAACCATACAGCACCAACCTAACCATACAGCACCAACCATACAGCACCAACCATACAGCACCAACCATACAGCACCAACCTAATCATACAGCACCAACCATACAGCACCAACCTAACCATACAGCACCAACCTAACCATACAGCACCAACCATACAGCACCAACCTAACCATACAGCACCAACCTAACCATACAGCACCAACCATACAGCACCAACCTAACCATACAGCACCAACCTAATCATACAGCACCAACCATACAGCACCAACCTAACCATACAGCACCAACCTAACCATACAGCACCAACCATACAGCACCAACCTAACCATACAGCACCAACCTAACCATACAGCACCAACCATACAGCACCAACCAGGCCCGAGACACAGCACCGAACAGGAAATGTGAGCAACGCTTCCAAAGACACGTCCTCACAAGGGACGGCATTCCATTGTGTGATCCCAGTCTTCCCACTGTGTGATCCCAGTCTTCCTACTGTGTGATCCCAGTCTTCCCACTGTGATCCCAGTCTTCCCACTGTGATCCTAGTCTTCCCACTGTGTGATCCCAGTCTTCCCACTGTGATCCCAGTCTTCCCACTATGTGATCCCAGTCTTCCCACCGTGTGATTCCAGTCTTCCCACCGTGTGATCCCAGTCTTCCCACTGTGTGATCCCAGTCTTCCTACCGTGTGATCCCAGTCTTTCCACCGTGTGATCCCAGTCTTCCCATCTGAGCCCATAGCAACACCAGCGCCGGGGAGAAGCAGTCTCCAGGCCGAAAACTCCCACAGTCTTCTTCTTCTTTTGCCTTCGTGGGCTGGCTGTGACTCTCAAGTTTACTCGAATACATGAGGAAGCTTTTACGTGCATTACTCTTTTTCATTCCTGCCATACTGGCAGTCATACTCTATTTTCGGGTGGAGGTGGGGTGGGGAGAAGCATGCCGGGTATGTTCTTGTTTTCATCACCCACCGAACGCTGACGAGATCTTTAACGTGCGTATTTGATTTTCTGCATGCGGATATACATGAATGGGGTTTTGGCGCCAGCACTTCTGCGCATCTGTTGACCTGGGAGATGGGAAAAATCTCCCCCCTTTACCGACCAGGCGCCGGGACCAGGATTCGAACCCAGGACCAACAGACTGAATGTCCAACTCTTTAACCACTGGGCTGTTGTTCCCATCACATTCCCGAAGCGAACCCACGTCCTCTCGCTTGTCGGCGTTCGATTCGACCCGCTCCGCAAAGGAACTGCATTCACTGTCACTGCTGTCATGAAACAAACTGGAAATTTTCCCAAGGGTGCGGTATTAAAAATAATTCAGCACCTGTGACGTTGCACAGAGCAGCAGGTGGCATTTCCAGACTGAATTAAGCGCAGAAAGGCTACATTACTGCATTGCTTTGTAAATCAACATCATGTTTTTACTAATGCTTTGCCACAACATGGACAAAAGAAAAGTTCGATTATGCAGGAAATGAGCACCTCAGTCCCCAGGTAATTCTAGTTTTGAAATGAATCATTCCTGTTTACTCTCTCTCTCTCTCTCTCTCTCTCTCTCTCACACACACACACACACACACACACACACACAGAGAGAGAGAGAGAGAGAGAGAGAGAGAGTTTCAGTATTCTATGCTTACTTCACTACCTTCGTGAAATAAAGAAAAGTAAAAATTCGTTTCGATTCGTTTCGTTTCGTTTCAGTTTCTCCACTATACACCACATCTGCTAGGCAGATGACAGACCAACAGCTTGACCCAACACGCTTAGTCAGGCCTTGAGTGCATGCATATTTGTGTAGCTATCAGATCACATTTCTTCCACAGAACTTGACCAGAGGCCAACACTCTCGCTGCCACGGGTGTGTGTCAAGTGCGTACTGCACATGTAAGCTCCATTTGTTGTCTCACCCGAAAGACGAGACGCTCAATATCAATGTCAAACTTGAGAGAAAGGGCGACAGCGGGATTCGAACCCACATCCTCAGGGACTCTCTGTATTGGCAAAGGAGCGTCTTAACCATTCCGCCAACTGTGCAGGGCTGCTGTAGATAAAAGAAAAAAGCCTGTGAATTGTATGATGTTACTGGACGATCAGTATACTGCTATCTATACCTAGGAGATAACTGTGGGCCGTGGTGGCTTTTGTCTCCAATGAAAGGACAGGCATTGGCTTTACCATCACTTCTCTCCCATCCCCACGACCCAAAGTCCATAACCCATCTATAAATAGAGAGAGACACATACATACATGCATAAATGTGTGTGTGTGTGTGTGTGTGTGTGTTTCAGCTTTGCCGCTCATAGTTTATATTCCTCTGACATTTTATGTTTCGTGTTCATTTTTTTCTTGTAAATAATTCATATGTGTTGTCTTTCTTTCTTTCTTTTCTTTTTTGACTCACTTGTGTAAACAAAGTTGTCTGTGTGTGTGTGTGTGTCTGTGTCTGTGTGTCCGTGGTAAACTTTAACATTGACATTTTCTCTGCAAATACTTTCCAGTCATCTTGTTTAAAACAATATTGCACCTCTGGGTTGGGCACAAACAATTTTAAAAAGCCAAATCATATGCAAACTGCATTTACTGTTATATTTATTTATTTATTTTTATTCTCTAAACTTGGCACTTTGATCTGATATTCTGACACAACAACAAGAGCAGTCATTATTATCATTTTTTGTTCAAACAGGAACTTCTTTTGCTAAGCATGGAAGTTATATCTATTTTGCAAACGTTTTGGTGCAGATAGTAAAAAAGGGAAATTAATCTGTAATAAATGCTAGGGATCTTAATTTGCTTTAACTCTCTCCATACGAACGGCGAAAGAGACGACGTTAACTCACTCAGTACGGCCAGTCCTCTCTTCTCCTCTACACAGACCCCTCGGATGTCCAGTGGGTGTCTCAATGACCCAACCTTTAGCTTCCCTCGTCAGAATTGTGGTATTCTTTGTCAACATTCACCTCTTCAGTATAAGAGCCTTCCGCTTGTAAGATTTTGATGGTGGTAATTGGGGTGAAACGCTGTTAACGTCGTCTCTTTCGCCGTTCGTATGGAGAGAGTTAACAGCGTTTCACCCCAATTACCATCATCAAAATATTGCAAGCGGAAGGCTCTTATACTGAAGAGGTGAATGTTGACAAAGAATACCACAATTCTGACGACGGAAGCTAAAGGTTGGGTCATTCAGACACCCACTGGACATCCGAGGGGTGTGTGTAGAGGAGAAGAGAGGACTGGCCGTACTGAGTGAGTTAAACTGATCTTTCTCATCTTAAACATTACATTTTGAAATTATACTCCATACATAAAAAGCTTGTGTGTTTTACTCTCAGTGTACAGGGCTTTCACTATGTTCATTCGCCCAAGTGGTCTTTTTCGGAAAATACTAAAATCAATACGACGAGTGGACTATATAGATCTACTGGCTGAGCCCTGAAGGTCATGGGCAAAAATCAATTGCGTACACATATTTATACACATTCAAAGCACGTGCTCATATTCTTCGCGATCTAGAGAAAACGGCTAAATGTTGCAGCGTGATTGCGGCGATAGCCACGTCTCTTTTACCGCGGACTTAAAAAGAATTTTTTTATTGCCCTCAAAGATTTTTTTGAATACCCAAGGTACACCAGAACAACATGACTTAAACAGCGTTCTCACTGCGAATACCGCAATCGATTAATCGCCCTTTAAAAGCTCAGTTTAGGAGCCACGATAGTGTAATGGGTTAGACAGTTTCTTCTCACCCGAACACGCGGGGTTCGAATCTGGTTAGGACTTTTATTTTATTTTTTAACCTGAAGCTTTATAATAACAAATACAGAACACATTTTAACGATTAGATTTCTTTTTTTTTAAGTGTATCACAAGTGAGTCTTGAAGGCCTTGCCTCTCTTGTTTATCTTTTTCTTTTCCACTTTTTTTAAATCACCCCCACAGGGCTGGGTGGAAAAAAGCATGTATGTTGCTTATCTCATTACCCTAGAAAAAAAACGTTCCTCCCCTCCCTCCGCCCCTTCTCTCTCTCTCTCTCTCTGTCTGTCTGTCTGTCTTCTGTATCTGTCACTCTCTCTCTCTCTCTGTGTGGCTCTCTGTCTGTTTGTGTCTGTCTGTCTGTCCGTCTGTCTGTCTGTCTGTCTGTCTGTCTGTCTCTCTCTCTCTCTCTCTCTCTCTCTCTCTCTCTCTCTCTCTCTCTCCTTTCTCACCCCGACAAAACCATTTGTCTGAGAGAGTGCGAACTTGACGCTCAGGGCTCTCCATCGATCCTTGGTGAGATCTGATTATGGGCTCAGACTTTCCAGGAGACACCCTGTTTCCTTTCGGGGGGGGAGGGGGTGGGGAGAGAGAGAGAGAGAGAGAGAGAGAGAGAGAGAGAGAGAGACTTTCCAGGAGACACCCTGTTTCCTTTTGGGGGGAGGGGGGAGAGAGAGAGTAGTTCGTGGACGTGTGGGGTAGGGTGGGGTGGGGTTATGGATTAAACATTGTCGCTTTTCTCTGTGTTCACCAAAGTGTCTAAAAGTTTCCTTCTGCTCATCTATAATGGAAGGCAAAGTGTCAGAGTAACGTCACAGTGGGTGTTCATGGCATGTACTGTAACACGCTCAGCTTGGTGGATTTCTTTCTTCTCTGTTTGTTTCTGTTCAACTTTTCAACTTCAGCGATCACGAATGTTTCCAATTTTGTTCACAACGTCAGCGATCACGAATATTTCCAATTTTGTTCACAACGTCAGTGATCACGAAACATGTTTCCAAGTTGAATGACTGAATTTGCTCAGGGTTCGTGACATTCTTACTGCTAATGTGTGTGTGTGTGTGTGTGTGTGTGTGTGTGTGTGTGTGTGTGTGTGTGTGTGTGTGTGTGTGTGTGTGACTATAAACGCGACATAAAAACAACAAGAAACAAAAAACAAAACAAAAACAAATCAAAAAAGTCCAAGTCAACTATATATATATATAGAGAGAGAGAGACGTAGATTTGTATGCCAATGATCTACAGTAAGTCGAAGGTTCATGTATACAGTGATAAGAAACTCTAGGGAGAGCTGGACAGTACAAGGTCTTCAAAGAAGCCCCCCTCAGTCAAGTGTTCAGCCCTTAACTCCTTACACTCTAAGGGGGCCGGGCCGCACCCAGGTCATGACTCCTTGATGCCCTTGTATTGCCGCCTTTTCTTTTTCCTGGTCCTCAGCAGGTTCGAACCACTTTATAACTTTTTCTGGCAGACGTTTTAACCACTGAGCCATCGCACGCCTAGTCTGAGAAGGGAAATTTAATCCTTATGAAGTTTACTTTCATTCCTCCTCGACCAGATCCAGCTGGAACTCTTTTCAGCTGCTTCTGCCATTGCCTTGAGAGTCCATGTCCTCTCTCTGTCCCAGAAATCAACAGCTGTTTCATAAGGCTGTAGGTAGATGCGCCAACAAACCCTCTTTCACCAATCTCTATGGAGAGGACTTTGGCTTGGAAGCCAGATTTTCTCACGCTGCTGGCTAGACTAGCATACTTCTCGGTCTTGTAGATGTGGGTTTCCTCCACTCCATTCTGCTTTCGTATGGCACAGTGAGCTCAATCAGAATCACTTGTTTCGTTGCCTTGGAGTGGAGTACCATGTTAGGTCTCATGCCGCTCTTGCTGATGATTTCCGGGTGTTTCTTCCCCTCTGGTAGGTCAACTGTGCGTTCCCAATCTTCGGCACCATCAAGCAACCCACGTTTCCATGCTTTGGAAACTTTGGATGCTGTTCCTGGCCAGACTTTATTGCCTTCTGCCGAGTGGAACTCTACTGGAACTTCTGGTGGGGTTGGTGCTCCTTGGACAGTGCTCACCATGTGTGCAATTTCTTTTAGCACTTGGTTGTGTCTCCATGTGTACCATCCTTGGTTCAACGCCGCTTTGCATGAGCTGAGGATATGTTCCACTGTTTCTTTGCCATGTCAGAGTGGGCACGCAGTGTCATCTGCTTTCCTCCATTTCACCAAGTTTGTATTCGAGGGAAGGAGGTCGTACACAGATCTCAGGATGAAGCTGATCCTCAGAGGGGCCATGTTCCACATGTCGCTCCAGCTGAGGCTCTTTTGGGGTGCGTTTTCCCATGGTGTCCACTGCCCCTGCTGGCCTTGCTGGACTGCCTTCTGGACTCTTTTATCATCCTCTTCCTTCTTCATCTCCTGTATGATCATGTCTCTTTTTGCTTTCCCCCTTGCCTTGGACCACCATTCCATCTTTGTCGATCCCAGGCCTTGTCTGTTGGTTTGGGTGTGTCCTATTGTTCCCTTTGTCTTAAGGCTTTCTTTCGCTGACTGCCTCCCTGACTTTCCATTTTCTGCCAGTCTTCAGCTTGGGTTGGATGGATCTTACAATACTGTCACCCGATTCTTCGAGCATACTGAGAAGTCTTGCCTTTCCTACCTTGTATTCTTCGACAAGGGACTTCAGAGGTAGCCTCAGCTTTGCTTGGCGACAGTAGAGTGCCACGTCAGTGAGACCAGGTTGGACACCAAGCCATTTGCGTGTGTACTTGTTGATCTTTGCCTCAATTGACTCGACTGTGCTACAGCTGACATCATACATCAGGTGAGGACACAGGAGCTTTAGTATCAGCATGGACTGTAGGCACCGCACTTTGTATTTGCCAGGAAGGCCACACTGGTCTATGATATGTAGGCCTTCTTCTGCTGTCTGCTTGCTTTCCTTTCCTCTTTTTGTGTCTTTCAGGGACTAGGCATAACATCTTCCAAGGCTCTTGACTGGTTCATCTGACACCGTTGGAATGGCTTGGTTGGCTACAGTCAATGTGACCGTTTCAGCTACCTTTCCTTTACGCAGTGAGAGGCTCCGTGATTTCTTTGGTTTGAAGTTCATCCTGGCTGAGGTAACTAGCTCGTTCAGCCGCTTCAATATTTCACGGGTGTCATCCTCTTTTGTTGAAAGGACTGTTTTGTCATCCATGAAGGCTTTCAAAGGAGGTATCTGGTATCCGTTTCCGAGGTCGGCTCGATCCGTTCCCTTCACTGAAGCCTTCAAGATCACTTCCATTGCCAGCACGAACAGGACTGGAGAAACTGCACAGCCCATGGCTATGCCCACTTCCAGATTGATCCAATCTGTTGTGTATCCCTTGGTGGTGAACCGCATTGAGAAGCCATGGAAGTACTTCTTCAGCATTTCCCTGATGTTTGTTGGGGCATGGTGCATCTCTGGAGCCAGCTGGATCATCTCATGAGGAACTGACCCGTACGCATTTGCCAGATCCAACCATACCACGTCAAGGTTCTTTTTTCTCTGCGTTTGCTCTTTGGATTGCATCCCAAATCATTGCGGCATGTTCTACACAGCCAGGAACTCATGTTTCTGAACTGACACATCCAGATACTCTTTTTCTATGAGCTATTTTGTCAGTCTTGCAGCCATGACGGAGATTTTCCCTTCGACATTCAGGAGCGATATTGGTCTGAACTGGCCAATGGTACTTGAATTCTGCTCTTTCGGGATGTACACGCCATCAGTTATCATCCACTGGTCGCTGATCTTCAGGTTCCTCCATGCTGATCTTATCACTCTGTGGAGCCACTCAAGGACTTATTGACCACTTTCTGTACTTCCTCAAGGGTTGGTGGTTTATCGCTGAACTTCTTCTCTGGTTTCCTGGGATGAACCAAACCCTTGAGATCTAGTGGTTTCTTGCTTTGCGGATCAGAATACGTTTTCCTGGGGTGCTGTTCAAGTGTTTCTTTGTCCACTGTGAGTGTCCCTGACTGGGGCTGCTCGAACAGTTTCCTGGCGAACTGAAAGTGGTCTCGGAAGAAGCAGTCTTGTGTCTACAGCAAGTCGTACTGATTTATGTCATAGGTTTCTAAACCCATAATCTATAGCAAGGTGTAGGTTAAAAGCTCTCTATCTGTAGCCACACGCAGATTTCTGTAGCTTATGAGTGAAGCAAGCCCTACCATCCCCCATTACCCTTTCAAGTGCACCCGTTTTACCTTGGCGGCTTTTTGTTTGTGTGTTTGTTTGTAGTTTGTTTTTTTCCAATATACACTTCAGTTCAAGAGTACTTTTATTATCTCCAAAACAGAAATCGTTTACCCGTGTGTTGTTGTTGTTGTTTTAAGATAAAATGAAAAATAACAACAAAAAACAGAAGCAACTGATAAAAGAGCGAAGTTTGATCACGTTTCGTGATGATGATGATGATGACGATAATGATGATGATGATGATGATGACGATGATTGAACAAAGTTACTGGGTCACTGAACAATGTCACTGGGTCATTGAACAATGTTCTTGTGGATCTTCATCGTCGTTGTCAGCTTTATAGGTTCTCGGAGGTCTTTTGCACAGTAATTAAAAACACCTTCGTAGTGGTCATGCAACTGGCCTATTGAAATTTCGTTAAAAATTAATGACTTTATATAAATCGATCTTATTGTTGAACAGCTACTTATATCATGTTTGTTTGTTGTTTTATTGTTTTGTTTTTGTGTTTTTTTGTGTTTTTTTGTTGTTTGTTTTTTCGGGGGGTTGTTTGTTTGTTTTCATTATTTTCAATTATAATTTGTTCTCGCTTTTACACGAGTCTTCACGTTTAATCAAATCGGTTAATGAACGTTGGTAGCTTGTCAGGACGCCCTTAAGAACTCGCTTTCTTGTTTTCCCTGCCTTACATTCCTCATCAAACCATTCGTTTGTTCTTGTGTTCTGTTTTTGTTTTGTCGTTTATCTATTTCTTTATCTATGGTGTGTGTGTGTGTGTGTGTGTGTGTGTGTGTGTGTGTGTGTGTGTGTGTGTGTGTGTGTGTGTGTGTTTGTTTTGTTGTTTTCTCAAACTATATGTATCATACATGCAGCAGCACTATAAAGTGCACTTGGAAAAGTATTTATACATTCGTTCACATCTTTATGTCAAATGAACATCACCTGTTCCACACATTCTGTAAATGTATCAAACTCTCCTCTCTGTCCTTCCCTGCATTCTCCTCACACGACAGATGAAGGGAAACAATTCGAGAAATTATCCAGCGAGACAAGGTTCAGTTCTTCTCTCCCTTCTAAAGCACCCCTGAACTTCATCGTTGACCTGCTCCTTGTTTACTCCTTAACTGACGGCTGTGGACTTTGTGGATCCGTCGACGGTGCATAAAAAAACAAAACAAAACAAAACAAAATCCAAACATTGAACAGAAATAAACTGCAACAATGCACAAATATAAGATTAAGAAATTAAATAAATAATAGTAATTAAGATGCTCAAATTAAGGCCAGACACGGGGATGAAAATGTAGCAAAAACATGATTTTTCATTACTTCAGGCTTTTGCAAAACACAACACACACACACACACACACACACACACACACACACACACACACACACACAACTGATACATGTCTTCTTTCGGAGTCTAAACTTGTTTTTACATCCAAAATGTTGGGGGGAAAACCCACAATAATTCACCATCAAAGATGACAACTCAATCACCTATTTTGCCAATTTTTGTCTGGTTCGCTCAAAAACGCAATTGTTGTGAGCCTCGCAAAAGCGCGAAAGCAGACGAAAAGTTCCACATGTAACGCACTCGTGGAATGGTCTGTTTCTCGGCTTCCTGTTCGAAAAATACCACGTCTCAGCCACGAGATTGACCAAGTTTGGAGAATGGACCTATTTCTGACACAGTAGTTGAAAGAAAAGTGCTGAAAATAATAACAATGTCATCACGTGGTCCAGTCCGACCAACCAGCAATCGCGATTTGCAATGACATATCCCACAATCCTCTGCGAAGCAATGGCCACACATAATTATAAGCTTTGCGAGTTGTTGCGACTACCAGTGACAGATTTCCACGGATTTCCATCTTTTTGTTTTTGTGTGGAGAGAAAAGGCGTGTTTTAGGGGCAGACCATTTTTTCAGGAACAGGTTAGGTCCACTCGATAAAACCAACTTATTGGCAATCTCTTACTTGAACAGTTTCCCAACTTTCTAGAAAACATCAACACTTTAAAAGGCCATTGTCTCATTATGGGAGATTTTCATTTTCAGTTTTATAAACCCTCAAATGCCAGCACTGCAAAACTAATAAACCCTCTGGACTCTTTCTCTCTGTCTCAAGACATCTCCACGCCAAACCATCGTCAAGGCCATATCCTTGACTGGGTTATTTTCAGTAAAGATGACAATTTTGTACAGTCCATGACTATCGACAACACTGTGCTCTGATCACTTCACTGTGCAGATGCAACTGAACCTTTCCAAACCCCTCCTTCCCCAGCATTTGTTGAAGCCAGAAACATAACTTCCATTGACATTTCTGTATTTAAGTCTCATTTGCAGTCCAGACAGTTCCCTTCAAGCACTTGATGCTGAGAAACTCAATCTTCTCCTTAATGTCAGACCTTCTTGACAAATTCGCTCCACCCACTTTACGCAAGATTTCCAACCGGCCACCGACCCCCTGGTTCTCTTCTGCCCAGTCCAGCTACAGGAAGCTAAGAGAGAAAGGAGAAGGGCTGAGAGGCAGTGGTTGAAGACTAACTTACGTGTTCACAAACAAATTTTCCAAACTGCGAATAAACTTGTCAATAGAATTATAAATAATGCAAAAGCATCCTTCTTCAATGCTAAGATACTTGCCTGTACCACAACTAAGCAGCTATTCAGTATCACAAACAGTTTATTAGGTAAGGCCAAGACTTCTCCTTTATCATCTACTGTTAGTCTACCAGAACTTCCCCAAGCTTTTGCTGAAATTTTCATATCCAAGACCAAAGATATTCGTCAGTACTAAACTCGATTCTGATTCTGTGTCGCCTCCTGCTGTTGTGCTCTGTAAGTTTTTTGGATCTCCCCTCACTGCCTTCTAACCTGTGTCTGAAACAACTGTACATGACGCTAGCAAAAATACTGTTATTTAAACTTGTGAACTTGACCCCCTGCCTTCATCCCTTCTTTCTGAATGCCTTGACATTCTACTTCCCTATTTCACTTCCATCATTAGTAACTCCCTATTGTCTGGCGCCTTTCCATTGGTGTTTAAAAATTCATTTGGCAAACCACTTCTGAAAAAGCCATCTCTTGATCGAGAATTTTTTTTTTTTTTTAAACTATAGACCCGTTTCCAGTTTGTCTTTTCTGTCCAAAAAAACTGAAAAGAATATTCTCCTGCAACTCTCTGAACACCTCAATAAGAACAACCTGTTCTATTCCTTGCAATCGGCTTATCGCGCTGGTCACAGCACTGAGAATGTTTTATTGAAAATTGTCAGTGACCTTACAGCCCTGGACTAAAATGATATTTCTCTTCTTGATCTGTCAGCAGCCTTTGACACCAATGATGACATTTTGATAAACCGACTCTCCCATACTTTAGGTGTGTCTGGCACGGCTCTCTCTTGGTTTATCTCTTACCTCTCCAACCGGAACCAGACTATTACTGTGAACTGTCTGCACTCAAGACCCGTTCCCTTAGAATTTGGTGTTCCCCAAGGATCAATCCTTGGACCAGTTCTTTTTCAACTTTATATACAACCTGTTTCAGAAATTGTAACCCATCCTTCCCTCTCACATCACAGTTTTTTGAATGATAACAAAATTTACAAGTCTGGTCCAGTCTCTCATCTTTCTGAGACTACCACCTCTACTCAACAATGTACAGCTGACAAAATCGTGGATGACAAGCAACAAACTACAGCTGAATGACGAAAAAACAGAAATAATTTTTCTTGCTCCTAAACGTTTGCTAAAACTTCTGTTTCACTTCCCAGAGCTGTTCAGTTTAATGGGTGCAATGATCCAAGCTTGGTGTTTACTTAGACCAGACTCTTTTGAACGGCAGATTTCCTCGACCTTGGGTTATGTTGAATAGGCTCTATTGTCTCAGGATACAACAAAAACCCTTGTCTGTTCCCTGGTCCTATCTAGGTTTGATAACAGTAATTCTTTGCTCACTGGATGCCCCAATTACTCGTTATCCAGATTTCATAGAATCCAAAACCATGTTGCACGGCTTATCTTAGGCTCTCCCAAATCTGCTCATATTACTCCTCTCCTTCACTCCCTCCACTGGCTACCCTTTGAGAAATGAATAGATTACAAACTCTCTCTCCTGTGCTACAAATTTATGACTGGCATGTCTCCTTACCTTTCTGAACTTCTGCATTACTACTCTCCATCTCGCCAGCTCCGGTCATCAGGTGATGACCGTCTCTCACAAATTCCCTCCTACACAACCAGATCATACGGAAAACGCACTTTCTCTTTCCAGGCTTCTTCCGTATGGAACTCACTCCCGTTTTCTGTCCGTCATGCCGTTTCTTGCCCTCCTTTCAAAACCTCTTTGAAAACTCATTTATTTCCAGCCATTCAAATCAGCAAATAACTCCTGGTCTTCACTTTAATGTTTCAATCAGTCTTCTTTTTTTTTCTTTTCTTTTTTTTAATGTCTATTGTTTTCACTATTTTTAAATGTACAGATGTTCATATGCCTTGAACGATCGGGATGTGCGTGCGCGCGTATGTCTACATGTTTGTGTGCAGTGATTGTGGGTTTGTGGAATGGAATTGGAACGGGATGGTTTGTGCATGCGGGTGTCTGTGTATGTTTTTAGTATGCACGCGTCATTGCATTTTTTTTTTAATTATTGCAAACGCTCAGGGCTTTCATATCATTAGATTGGGCGAACCAAATGTCCTTTTATTATCATAATTATAAGGAGAGGATTTGGCCCCGTCTTCCAGTGTGGTCGAGCTCAGGATACAATGGAAATGAACTCACTGCCCCAAAGACCGCAAAAGCCAATGTGACCTGCAACGTTCTTTTCTTTTTCTTTTTTTTGTACTTTGGTGCTATAAATAATTATTGTTAAGAGGATGATGGTGATGATGATGATGATGATAATATTGATAATGACGATTATCATCACGATGATGAATTTTCGTTGTTCTGAAAATGAGACAGGTGATTTTGACCCCAATCCCCTCCCCTCCCCCTCCACTTCCTTTCTCCTCCCCCTTCCCTCCTCCTACCCCTCCCCCCTCTGTGCTGCGGAGGAATAGCCTTGAACAGATTTTTTTTTAAAGTGCATGTTGCACGTGCTGCAACAATTTTATTATATTCATCCTGTCAGTGGAACAGGCGCTTGATTTTAACCTAAACATCATTTCTGTGGACAGTGTGTGTGTGTGTGCGCGCGCGCATATGCTAGTCCGTGCAGTTATTCTTGATTTTACTCATGTTTCATATATTCTAAAGCGCCTGTATCTAAAATGATTTGTACTCGTGTGCATGATGACGAAAGAGGTGTAGGGTGAGAGGGATGGCATGTATGGATGAGAGGGTTTGTTTTGGACGTGTGTGTGTGTGTGTGTGTGTGTATGCGTGCGTGTGTTTCAACGTAACGCCCGTGTTTGTGCGTGTGTGTGTGTGTGTATACGTGTGCGCATGTGCGTGTAAGTGTTGAAATGACTGTGCGTACATCTGTGTATGAATGTGTGTGTGTGAGAGAGAGAGAGAGAGACAGACAGAGACAGAGAGACAAAGAGCCTGTGTGTCACACACACACGTGCGCGCGCGCACACACACACACGCATACACAAAAATTCATAGGTTTTTTTTTTTCAGAATGTATTTCGTGCACATGATGGGAAGTGGGGATGTGGAGCGACTTTCCTACCCTGGAAAGTCTCGTTCTCACTGTCAATGGAGGTGAAGTCATATCATTATAGCATAGACACCAACGACATCATTTGTGGAGATAGGAAAAACATGTCATACATACATAAAGAAACCAAAATTAAAGCTTCGATCAGACTCTCTCTCTCTCTCTCTCTCTCTCTCTCTCACACACACACACACAAAACCAACAAATACATACATGCAATACTACAGCAATTTTTGAGCTGGTCTCTTTCCCTGATTCAGTGGTTATTGAGGAAACTGGGGGGGGAATACAAATCAATCAAAACACGCTTTCAAAAAATGAATGAATGAACATAAAATTGAAGCTCAACTAAAAGGGTGATCATTCCACACCATGGGCAAGAATACAGGATATACCGACAAGAGGTACTGTGCATGTGAAGTGTACTAGTGTATTGTACAGTGAGCTTTAACAGTAACAATCACTGCCGTGCAGATTTGTGCAGT
Organism: Babylonia areolata; assembly: GCF_041734735.1. NCBI lineage: Eukaryota > Metazoa > Mollusca > Gastropoda > Neogastropoda > Buccinidae > Babylonia > Babylonia areolata. Next base: position 69,644,805 of record NC_134877.1, on the reverse strand, counting down.
GTTTTGTTTACCATGCCTTTTTTATGTTATCCGCATGCAGTTATTAGTATATTCAATCGCTCTGCATAAATGTTACAAAAATATATGCTTTTACTGTTACTTGTGTCTGCTCGATTACTAATGTGCATACATGTTATTTTCAACCACATTGTACTGATATTGTATAAGTTACATAAATGCAACCACACTGTATTAATACTGTGTAAAAGTTACGTAAATGCAACAATCTAGAATTCAATTCAAATTATTGTGCTGAGTTATATGCATGTATAAAATTGCATCATAAAGAGATATGTAGTGTGCACATACACACAAACAGTACATTATACTGCACTGTACTGCTGTCCACATTTCATGTTACGTGCATATTTCGTGAATTGCACTCCATGAAAATGCATGCATGGCTATTACGTTAATTAATACATCTTGTGTATTCATGCATGTATACTGCACTGCTTTGCATGGTCTTAACTGACACTGTAAATGTTATGACCATGCATGCATACCAGTAACATGTTGTACAGTACTGTATTGTATTCATTCTAAATTGTATTATATTGATACATCATTTACTGCTTTTATATATCATTCTATTTCCCAACAAAAGTAATGTACACATTATGTGCAATCATTTTCATAATATTCATCATTAATAATGATCCCTTTTTTTTCTCTTTTTTTGCAATTGTGCATCTCACATATACTGTACGGTAGTAATACCATGATTATGTACTTTTCATACATGAACATTGTGCTATACTAAACATGCATGCAAACACAGTATGCTCACAAAAAGTATTTATTACACAGTTATTAATATGTATATATGCATGCAGATGTAAATAATACTGTATTGAGCTGTGTTGCATGGGGCGTGGGGGGTGGGGAGCACACTAGTGCAGAATGACATTTTTCTGAATGGATCTGATTGTGGACATGTACGATTTCTCCATCTTGCGCGTTTTGTTTTCTCACAACATTGTGCAGTCACACAAAAAACCCACCCTAAAACAGCCAACCTTTCTCTCCCCTTACATGTGCATATATGTACAAGAATGTGCCAGATGTGTTGACATTTGACGTGTGTGTGTGTGTGTGTGTGTGTGTGTGTGTGTGTGCACCAGAGTATAGGCTGTGAGAATGAGCCAGAAAAAAACCCCAAAAAACATAAGTCCTGAACACACGATCTTTTCAATCGGAAAGTGTAGCACCCAGACCACCCCTGACGTTTGTGGAGGAAGGAGGAGGGGGAAGACAAAAGCAGAGAAGAAGACTGGTGGGAAGAAGCTCTTTCACCATACAGGCCTCTCCTTTCACCATACAGGCCTCTCCCTTCAGCCTCACCTCTCAACCAAAATTCTCCTCTTTTCTTTCCATTTCTGTGCAAAAATAAACACACACTTGTTTACCTAAATTCCATTAAAATAAATAAAGAAAGAAAGAAAAAAGAAAAGAAAGAAAAGAAAAAAGGTATCCATATCAGTTCCACCCAACCCCTTAGCACCTTACGACACAAAAACAAAGTTGTATACATGCATGTATTATAACACAGCTAAACCACTCAAAACAACAGTATTTCTCTCTTTTTGGGGGGGTGGGGGGTGTGGGGGGGGCAGAGGAGATATAAAGGCAGTGACATGTAATGCAGTGACAGGCATTCCCCTGTCAACAACGACAGAGTGTGAACAAAGAGAGAAACACATATGTGTGATGGAACCAGCGATGACCACTGGACGCAAGCGACGGACTCAACAGAACATCAGTTTATCAGTGAAACCATCATCCCTTTCCTCACTTCCAGGACAGGACAACCTCCCAGCTTACTTCCTTCCACTTCCCAGCTGAGCTCTTCCCCCTTCAATTTACTGAACATTACACGGTATGTGCTGACCACTGGTGGATCATGGGAGCTTCAGAGCCCAAGAGCTTAACTTTCACATGAAAAATCCCAACATTAGGGTAGCCATCTGGGAAGGTGGGGCCCAGTCCCTTAAAGACAACCATCAGGGCAGCCACTTCATACCATGGGAAGGTGGGGCCCAGTCCCTTAAAGACAACCATCAGGGCAGCCACTTCATACCATGGGAAGGTGGGGCCCAGTCCCTTAAAGACAACCATCAGGGCAGCCACTTCATTCCATGGGAAGGTGGGGCCCAGTCCTTTAAAGACAACCATCAGGGCACCCACTTCATACCATGGGAAGGTGGGGCCCAGTCCCTTAAAGACAACCATCAGGGCAGCCACTTCATACCATGGGAAGGTGGGGCCCAGTCCTTTAAAGACAACCATCAGGGCAGCCACTTCATACCATGGGAAGGTGGGGCCCAGTCCTTTAAAGACAACCATCAGGGCAGCCACTTCATACCATGGGAAGGTGGGGCCCAGTCCCTTAAAGACAACCATCAGGGCAGCCAGTTCATACCATGGGAAGGTGGGGCCCAGTCCTTTAAAGACAACCATCAGGGCAGCCAGTTCATACCATGGGAAGGTGGGGCCCAGTCCCTTAAAGACAACCATCAGGGCAGCCACTTCATACCATGGGAAGGTGGGGCCCAGTCCCTTAAAGACAACCATCAGGGCAGCCACTTCATACCATGGGAAGGTGGGGCCCAGTCCCTTAAAGACAACCATCAGGGCAGCCACTTCATACCATGGGAAGGTGGGGCCCAGTCCCTTAAAGACAACCATCAGGGCAGCCACTTCATACCATGGGAAGGTGGGGCCCAGTCCCTTAAAGACAACCATCAGGGCAGCCACTTCATACCATGGGAAGGTGGGGCCCAGTCCCTTAAAGACAACCATCAGGGCAGCCACTTCATACCATGGGAAGGTGGGGCCCAGTCCCTTAAAGACAACCATCAGGGCAGCCACTTCATACCATGGGAAGGTGGGGCCCAGTCCCTTAAAGACAACCATCAGGGCAGCCACTTCATACCATGGGAAGGTGGGGCCCAGTCCTTTAAAGACAACCATCAGGGCAGCCACTTCATACCCACAGTGTCCAGGGCTTGGCATGGGAAGGTGGGGCCCAGTCCTCTCCTTCCACAGTTTCGACCTTCCCCAACCAAAGTCAGGTCACCATTCACACCAGTGTGGAGTGAGAAAATCCCCAAGGCATGACACCATGCCCAAACAGGTCCTCGAACCCTGGCCACTGGTGAACACTGCAGTCAGTCCAATGCATTTACTGACTGGGCCACAGGGCGCTGATTTCACAGGGGCTTCATCTCTTGATGTAACAGCCTGCACCAGCACCTTGGGAGGATTGTAGAGGTAGATCATGCCAGACTCAGCCCCACTTCTTTATCAGTGTGTTACCTTAAGGTGTAATTCTTTTAAAATGAATGTTTTGTAATCATCTTTCATGAGTAAATGCATGCAGAAGATCAAGTACACATGCTAAAGATCCTGTAATCCATGTCAGCATTCAGGTTATGGAAACAAGAACATAATACAGCATGTACCCCCCCACTCCCTGAAAAGGAAAGAAGATTGCCTACATGGCAATACCAGTCATACATGTAAGAAGCGAAAAGGAGGCTATGACAAGATTTCAAAAAAATAAAATCAGCATTCCCATGCATAAAACTTTTTTTTTTAATCAAAAAAAAAAAAAAAAAGCAAATTACTGAAAATATGTAAAAGAAACTCTTCAAATGCTCTTTCTTACTGTATCGTGTGTGTTAAAAAAAAAAGATGAAAAAAAAAAACGAAAGGGGGAAAAAAAGGGACATTGTGAAACTGAAAGTCAGTCTTTGTCTTGGCTTGATTCTGTTATTGTTTTTTTAAGCTGATGAAAATACCTTCAGAATCATTAGCATCATAACCATCATAACTCCAAAATGACTGCAAAATTACAATTACAATTACACACACACACACACATACTGTGTGTCAGTCTCACAATGGTGCAACCATGGCTAAGTTTCTCAACATCAATTCCAATCATTCACAGTCCAGCTGGTTGCAACATCAGGCGTGGCCGACACAAGTGAACACAACAACAACAGCAAAGATCAAAGCTGCACCACCTGTGAATATCAATATGGCAAGGCAATAGATTGCTTAAAACACACCAAGCCCCCCCCCCCCTTCCCCCACCTCTCTCTCTCTCTGTGTTAAAAACCAGACCTATTTTCCACACAAGCTAACCACAACATTCTGAAGAGCTAAGCATACATCTACACACACACACACACACACACACACACACACACACACATCACCAGTGTTTCAAGATGAACTATGTTTAACATATGAAAATAATAAAATATATAAAAATCAACTATGTTTACTGAAATCAACTATGTTTGACACAAGGATGCATATAAAAATGAACTATATTCACTGATTTGTCTTTCCAAACTGACTTATGAATCAACACAGATATGCAAATGAAATCAATAAATACCGTGTAAACATAAATGAATGAATCAAATTAATAAATTATATCAAATAAGACACAAATAAATAGATCAAGTGAAAAAATAACAGCAAACCAAAAACAAATAAAACACTCATGGATAATAAAATTGATAAATTACAAATAATGAACAAAGGAATAAAATGAATAAGTGCTAATAAAACACAAATAAATATAAAATAAAACACAAATAAATGAATAAAATGAAAAAAACCCAAAAAAACAAACCAACAACACCAACAAAACAAAAATACAAAAGCACACAAAGGGATAAAATGAAATTAATAAATATCAAATAAAAGTTAAAGCACAAACAAATGAATAAATTACTAATAAAACAAAAAAAGAACAAATGAATTAAATAGATAAAACACAAACCAATGAATAAAATGAATTACAAATATTAAAAAAAAATTATCAACAAATGAACAAACGAAATGAATCAATAACAAATAAAACACAAACAAGCATATAACTGGGGGAGGGGGGGGGGGGGGCATGCAATGCTACACAAAGAACTAATGAATCAGTCCAAGAAGAATTCATTTCTTAACAATACTTTTTAAAAAGTTGTTTTGAACACAGCACTGACTGGAGACCAACGACTACACAATGTCACCGATCAGACTGCAGCCAGAAAGACAGTTCAGTTTCACTTTCTCAAGTAGGTGTCACTGCATTTGGGTGAATCCATATATATGCTACACCACATCTGCTGGCAAGGTGCCTGACAGCAGTGTAACCCATCGTGCTTGTCAGGCCTTGAGTGCATGCATCATAGTAGATTTCTTCCAAAGTTTTGCCAAAGGACAACACTTTAAATGCCAGGAGTTCTTTTACAGTGCACCAAATATGTACTGTGCAGAACTGGATATGTTCCCTTTGATTTCCCAGCCAAACTTGGGAGAAGGGGCAGGAGAGGGATTCAAACCCAGACCCTCACAGTCACTGAACTGGCAGTGTCTTAACCATTCTGCCACCTGACTTCAGGAAGACAGCAGGACATCAGCTGACATGACAAACCCAATGGCTGACCGAGCAGACAACCATGGGAGAACAAGACGAGATCCAAACAAAACTCCAGACTTTTTCCACACCAGAGTGAAAGTGTTCCTTATCCGAACACAAAACCAAACTGAAATCAAATATGTGTCTGCTAACTGCTCATGAAATATTGTTATTTGTGTTTAATTTTCACTTCTATTTGTTTTTTTAAATGTTTGTTCTCTTTTTTTTTTTTTCCTAATGTGTTTTAACACTTTGTTGAATCGTACTGGTCAAGGGTTTTACCCAAATCCCAAGACTTTTCCAGACCCTTAAGGTCAAAACACGTTTTTCCAAACACTTTCCTGTCCTGAAAATGGTTCTCTCAGTTTTCAAAGACTTTTCCAAACTTACACAACTCTCAAGGAACCCTGGACACAGGACATCTGACTCTGAATACACTTCTTGCCGTGGTCATCTTTCCAAGCACTGCCACACCAATAGCACACAAACACTGTTGTTGTTGTTGTTTTATATCAAACAACACTTTAGTGTAGGATGATGTACATGTGGGATGTACACACAGAGAAATCTGTTGTGATTAAAAAAAAATTAAAAAAAAAAAAAAAAAAAGCCAAACATCACCTCACATGTCTCTTTCCCATCCACGTCAATGAATAATTTAGTTCCATTTTCTTCTTTCACAATCTCAACTTCAGATAGGTCATGATCTCAGAAAGCAAGTAAACAACAACAACAACAACAAAAAAAAGCCGTTCAATTTTAGCTGTCATTTTCAAAGTTAGCCAACAAACAAGTCTTTCAAGAGCGTGACTGCTTTTCACAGCACCAATTCACCTGCTCTTAAAAAATTGTCAACACAGTATTTTGTATAAAGTGTATCACCTCTCAAAAAAAAAAAATTCTCAAATTACATTTGAAACACTTTAAAAATTACCTGACCAATGTGAGGAAAAACTTTTCAATCAAATAAAACACCATAACAAAAAGATACAGACCACAGGGAAAATATTACTTTTCATGATCTCAACCTCCTCCCATCCCACCCCACCCACAAAAGTTGACTTACTGTCATAGCAAACAGACAAGTTTTGTTGGTGGCCTGTCAAAAAATTCTCTTGCAGAGTTGATCAAGCATTCTTCTTTCATGTATCAATCTTCCTTCCAATAAAGGCACACACACTTCCCACACCATCACTGTCACTGACACAAGTTACATAAACCCTTTCAACCCATTTCAGGGCTGAAATTGCCACTTTAACACAATCCCACACTGGCAGTCTGAACTGTCAAAATTTCAGTTCACCTCAGTCCAACCTGGCTTCTTCACTTTTTTTCTTTCTGATGCAACTCTTCAGCACTCCCATTTCTAAAAAAAATGGATTTCAAAGGGCACTACTTCAAGACTAAATAGTAAACTAATGATAAAAAATTAAAAACAATGACCAAGTAAAAACAAAACAAAACAAAAAAACCAACAAACACCTAAAAAAAGGGAACCAATAGAAAATGAAAAGAGCAAGACTAGCTTGCAGACAGATGAGATGTGCCACAATCAACATCTGCAACCGGTATTTGCGGGCTCATGCAAACACACCCACACATATTCATGGTTTTCAACGCACAAAATTCTTAAGAAAAATCCACTTTGACAGGAAAAAATACACTCGCTAACTTTTTAAAAAAAAAAAAAAGAAAAGAAAAAAGAAAGAAAAAGTGGTGTTGCACTGTAGCAACATGCTCTCCCTGGGGGAGAGCAACCCAAATTTCATACAATGATACAGAGAACTGCCCTGTCGCAAAGTCAAGAGTACTACAGTACAACACATTCATACAGAGAAATGCCCTGTAGCAAAGTCAAGAGTACTACAGTACAACACATTCATACAGAGAAATGCCCTGTAGCAAACAGTACTACAGTACAACACATTCATACAGAGAAATGCCCTGTAGCAAAGTCAGGGTACTACAGTACAACACATTCATACAGAGAAATGCCCTGTAGCAAACAGTACTACAGTACAACACATTCATACAGAGAAATGCCCTGTAGCAAAGTCAAGAGTACTACAGTACAACACATTCATACAGAGAAATGCCCTGTAGCAAAGTCAGGGTACTACAGTACAACACATTCATACAGAGAAATGCCCTGTAGCAAACAGTACTACAGTATAACACATTCATACAGAGAAATGCGCTGTAGCAAAGTCAAGAGTACTACAGTACAACACATTCATACAGAGAAATGCCCTGTAGCAAAGTCAAGAGTACTACAGTACAACACATTCATACAGAGAAATGCCCTGTAGCAAAGTCAGGGTACTACAGTACAACACATTCATACAGAGAAATGCGCTGTAGCAAAGTCAAGAGTACTACAGTACAACACATTCATACAGAGAAATGCGCTGTAGCAAACAGTACTACAGTACAACACATTCATACAGAGAAATGTGCTCATTCATACAGAGAAATGCGCTGTAGCAAACGGTACTACAGTACAACACATTCATACAGAGAAATGTGCTGTAGCAAACAGTACTACAGTACAACACATTCATACAGAGAAATGCGCTGTAGCAAACAGTACTACAGTACAACACATTCATGCAGAGAAATGCGCTGTAGCAAACAGTACTACAGTACAACACATTCATGCAGAGAAATGCGCTGTAGCAAACAGTACTACAGTACAACACATTCATACAGAGAAATGTGCTGTAGCAAACAGTACTACAGTACAACACATTCATACAGAGAAATGCGCTGTAGCAAACAGTACTACAGTACAACACATTCATGCAGAGAAATGCGCTGTAGCAAACAGTACTACAGTACAACACATTCATGCAGAGAAATGCGCTGTAGCAAACAGTACTACAGTACAACACATTCATGCAGAGAAATGCGCTGTAGCAAACAGTACTACAGTACAACACATTCATGCAGAGAAATGCGCTGTAGCAAACAGTACTACAGTACAACACATTCATGCAGAGAAATGCGCTGTAGCAAACAGTACTACAGTACAACACATTCATACAGAGAAATGCGCTGTAGCAAACAGTACTACAGTACAACACATTCATGCAGAGAAATGCGCTGTAGCAAACAGTACTACAGTACAACACATTCATGCAGAGAAATGCGCTGTAGCAAACAGTACTACAGTACAACACATTCATGCAGAGAAATGCGCTGTAGCAAACAGTACTACAGTACAACACATTCATGCAGACACATCAAGCAGCCCACACACACTGTGCCTCAGCTGATTGAAGCACCACACCTGTCAACCACCTCCCCCTCCCCCATACACACCCCTTCCTTTTAGTGCCATGCCTCCCTAATTCCACATCTATTATTTTCTTTCTTTTTTTCTATTTCAAAATCTTTTTTTCTACAGAAATGCCCATGGTTTGTCCTCACCACAAAGCAGATTCTTTCTTTCAAGTGGCATCAACTTGAATCCATTCTTGACACTGTGGTCAAGACACGATTAAAAAAGCAAAAGAAAAGAAAAAACTCCAAAAAGAAAGAGGGAGGAAGGGTGGGAGAGAGAATGTTTGATGAAATCAAATTGTGCAGCTTATAACAACCGTGAAAAAAAAAAGGGTGGCCACTTCCACACAGATTACCCGTCAGTTCCCAAAACCAGCTGAAGAGAAGTTGGAACCCAAAATAACAATACAATATCCATCAAAATAAACGATCAAAACACAAAACTCACCTTCCTTTTCACTCAGTCTACATCAAATCTAAATCAAGCTGAAAATATTGAAAATAACGTAAAAAGCCTGATTCCCCAATGTCTGAAAGTGAACATAAAATTCAAATCAAAACACCTACCTCCTGACTGGAAACACACACACTCAGGAACTGAAACTGAAACCCAGGAGCACATGGCCAAGGGAGGTGTGAGACTCCGGGGGGGTGGGGGGTGGGGTGGGGGTTTGGTAAGTATTGTTTATTGCTGCTTATATTCCAGCTGACCACACACGGCCATATCAGGACTGTCAAACCATACAAATGCTCAACTGCGTCAACACAAAACTGTCACATCTACAAAAAAAGAACAAAAATCAAAAACCAACACAAAGGCAAACCCACAAAACACAGTCCATAATACAATATCTAAACCAATTAGCTCCATATGGAAAATAAGACCAGGCCATGCTGAGAACTTCAGCCCGTCTACTTATTTATCATCATCAGATTAAAAATCATAAAAAATGGAAAAATACTTCCAAAAGTTGAACAAAAAATACATAAAAAAGGCCATAATCAAATAACACTGTTGAATACACACCTAGTGCAGATCCCGATGTTTACAATTTCACTACCTGATCACCAGAGCAAAACAGTACAGATCGTACATCATACACTGTGAAAAAGAACAAAAAAAGTGTGAAGGCTTGATCGAAAAAAGAAAGGGGAATGGACTGGGAAGGCAAAAAAAGGAGACAACAGCGAAAGAAGAAAACAGGCAGAAATAAAGACAGCAATCGGAAAGAGGACATTTTCAGCACATATTTTCCAGAAGCTGGGAATGCTATTTATACTGCAAGACCCCTAGCATCCCTATGGGGATGGGTGATGTAAGCAGAATACAAATGAAACACTCCATCTCCCTTACCACACACCTCAATACAACACCTCACACACAGCCCCCCCCCCCCCCCCCCCCCCCCGAACCTCCCTTACCTGTTCATATATCCTCTGAAAACACACGCAATGACTCGGCATGACTTAATACAGTCTTTTCCCCCCGCAATACTCAGTCCGCTACTCCGAAGCATGTTTACTGCAAACATCTACATGATGACATTAATAGCAGAAGGTCAGACATAAGTGGTAGGTTTAGAGCTCCACGCGCAAGAACATCTCGATACATTAATTCATTTATTCCTACAGCCATTCGCGCACACAATCAAAACATCCAATACACTAAGTGAACCCTCCCACCCCCCAAGCCCCCTCGCCACAGCAACACCTGAACTTCACCAGCAGACGAGTGTATGGGAGCAGACATTATGCGTGCATGTGGGACTGAGCGGGTGAGCACGGGCAAGCAAGCATTTTTGTGTGTGTGTGATCGGAAGTGATTTTTAAATATTTTCTTATTTTACTTGGATTTCATGTATCTTAATGTTAATGTTCTAATCTTATTGGCGTGACATATGTTATGTGCATGCATACGTTGGTTGTGTGTGTGTGTGAGTGTGTGTGTGTGTGTGTGTGTGTGTGCGCATTTTACTTATATATACGATTTATTCCCTTGATGTTTTTATTTATGTATTGTTGTACAATACCTTATGGTCTTAACGTGTGTGTGTGTGTGTGTGTGTGTGTGTGCATGTGTGTGTATGTGTGTGTGGGTGTGTGTGCGTGCGTGCGCGCATGTCATTTTTGGTAATCTTATACCCTTTTTTTGTTGGATGTTTTCATTTGTTAATGTTGTTGTGCAATACCCTAATGTCTTAACATGAGTATGTGTGTGGGGGGGGTGGGGGGGTTAGTATATCGTCAGCTATTGGGAATTCTTATTTGACTAGTTTTAATCTCTTCTTATGTTGCGCATGATTTTATGCCAGTGTTTACAATGAGCCTGTGATTGCACAACTTAATTTCCATGTGGATTAATAAAGTGTTTTTGATTGATTTGATTGACTGAACATAATAATACATCATGCACACTCTGGTGACCTGAATGGTGACCAGTGTAAGAGCCATTCACATCCATGGACAACTGTGACACAAGGACAGGTTTGACCCAGGTGCAGTGACTCCCCACGTTTTCCCTCCTTTTCTGGGGTGGGGGTGGGCCAGACGAGAACAAGGACCGAATTGTGTTCTTTGTGAACTCAAACACACAGGGCTGGGCTGCCCCCATGAACATTAGGATGTCACATCAATACATCTTAGACTGACAAACATACATGCATATGCCGGCACACGTGTACACACATGAATACATCATAGACAAACACACAGTGACGCACACACACATACTCTCACACACTCTCATCACAGATGAACACACACACAAACACACACACACATAAATATTATGACAGAAGACAGTGTGAATCACAGTGCAGTGTGAGGAAGCAGTCTTTCCTCTTTGTTTTCCCTTCCCTCTCCACCTGAAGTTTAACACAAGGGGGCTTTCCCCTTCACATATGTGCGTTCACTTTCCCTCCCCAACCAAGCCATACTTTTCACAATCACTGCAAAGCCACTCTGCCACATGGGGAGGGATAAGACAACTCACCAGGATGCTGAACAGGGACAAAACTGTAAAACTGCATGACAATGATCCCTTTCTCATACACAAAAGCAAAAGAAAAAAACAAACAATAACAACAACAAAAACTGTTGAAAACTGGAGGTACTCTGCAATCATATTTCACTGAGGATTCTCCACACATGACAGAAGTCACACCACAAATTTAGATGTTCTGCCAGGGAAGCTGTATGTGCAGACTGCTCCTCACTCATCTCACTCAGCCCTGCACCCCAGCATTGCTCTGCTATCAATATGTCTCATTTATCCACAACACTTTTCCTCTTCCTACACATGCATCAACCACAAGGGAAGAGAACTAAACAAGTATTTCCAGATGTGTCCACTGAGAAATCTGGAGGAAAAACAGCATATTTCATATGTGTGTTTTTTTTCTGGTTTTTTTTTTTCCACATCTACAATGCATGGAAGTGTGCTAAGGGTGTAGTGTAAACTCCCCAGGGTTGAATGGGTTAATCCCACTGCTGTGTGCACATGCAGGCTTTAACATACTCATGTTAAAGATCCATGTCAGTGTTCTGTGGATTTTAGAACATGACTATACCCAATATGTGCACTCCTAAAAAAAATCATGAATATACCCAGCATGTGCACCCCTAAAAATACCACGAACATAGCCAGCATGTGCACCCCTAAAAACAGCATGAACATACCCAGCATGTACACCCCTAAAACTAGCATGAACATAGCCAGCATGTACACCCCTAAAAATACCACAAACATAGCCAGCATGTGCACCCCTAAAAACAGCATGAACATACCCAGCATGTACACCCCTAAAAACAGCATGAACATACCCAGCATGTACACCCCTAAAAAAGCATCAACATACCCAGCATGTACACCCCTAAAAACAGCATGAACATACCCAGCATGTACACCCCTAAAACAGCATGAACATACCCAGCATGTACACCCCTAAAAACAGCATCACTGCCTGAATGACCAGGTAAAAACAGTCAAAACCCGCAACAGCTCACTCGTAAGATACGAACGACTGGGAAAAGGAGCACACAAAAGCAGAAAGAATGGAAAGAAAGGAAACTGCCGAGCCGGTACAGTTCCTGCATGATCACCAGGAATGGCACTGCCACTCGATGGGGCTGAAACAGTCCGGTACCAACACCAATCCCACATGGAAACAGTATGTGCAGGGTATTGGTGACTTTTCAGCAAGTTTGTATCTAATGTTTTACATAATATTCCTGTATCTTATTCATCACACTGTCAAACAAATCTGGCTTCCAAGCTGAAGTCCTTGCCATAGCGATTGGTGCAAGAGGGTTTGTGGGTGCATCTGCCTACAGCCTCATGAAACAGCTGTCGATTTCTTGCAGAGAGAGGACATGGGCTCTCAAGGCAATAGCAGAAGCATCAGAAAAGAGTTCCAGCTGGATCTGATCAAGGAGGAATGAAAGTAAACTTCTTAAGGATTAAATTTTCCCTACCCAAACTAGGCGTACGATGGCTCAGTGGTTAAAACGTGTGCCAGAAAAGGTGACTCAGTCTTGAAGTGGCGACCCACTGGAGGCGCGAGTTCTAACCTGCTTAGGACCAGGAAAAAAAGAAAAAAAGGAGGCAGCAATACAAGGCATCCAGGAGTCATGACCTGGGTGCGGCCCGGCCCCCTTAGAGTGCAAGGAATAAAGGGCTGAAACACTTGAGTGAGGGGGGATTCTTCTCTGAAGACCTTGTACTATCCAGCTCTCAACAGAGTTTCTTATCACATAATATTCCTGTATCTTATTTGTACCAAATATCAAAATGCACGTAGGGTTTGTAAGATACAATATAACTGTACATTGTCATTATAATTATTATTATCATAAAAAAAATTCATTACAGTGTCATTATTATCACTGGTATCAATTTGCTATCTGTCAAACTAACCAGGAACAGCATATTTTTTTCTGTCCACCTCACTGAATCAGAGGTCAGTCTCCAGTTTGTGAACACAGGGTGCTCTTTGTCTTGGTGCTTTCTGTTGACTGTGAAGAGTACACATGATTGTACCTTGCAGACATTATGGCATTCACAATGCACAGTCTTTGTCAGCTATCAGTGTGTCAGGAAATCAGCAAACAGTGTCTGCTTCCGCGTCAAGTATGACGGTCTTTGTCAATGTTAGTGTGGGGGTTAAGTGTGGAGGGGGAGGGGTTTTGGGGCGGTGGGGTTATGATCATACCCAACAAACACTTACTGTGTTCAGAGCATCAAGTGCCGCTGACTTCCGGGTTTTGTGAATCATCACTTTCCTGGTTTACAATGCAAATGACCAACACCTCTGTCCAACTGCTCGATAGTTTGCATGCTCCCGACACTGACCAAGGGGATGACCAGTGATGCTAACCTCCTGTCTCTCTCCACTGACAAGTCAAGAAAGCGGATATAATTTATATGTATGTTACAGTTTAGTCATGCTGAACTGTCGGTCTAAATCTTTAACTATCACGTGTTATGCCAAAGTAAACACTGTCACATTTTTACAATACCAACTCTGCGTCTGTAGCACATTTATGGTCTGTAATACAGTTCTATGCATCACACGCTGCATGCTGTTAGCAGTTCATGAGGTCAGATCATCTGCAGTGTTCACACACAGTGAAGGAACAGTTCACAAGGCAGATCATCTGCAGTGTTCACACACAGTGAAGGAACAGTTCACAAGGCAGATCATCTGCAGTGTTCACACACAGTGAAGGACCACACAGTTCACAAGGCAGATCATCTGCAGTGTACACACAGTGAAGGAACAGTTCACAAGGCAGATCATCTGCAGTGTTCACACAAAGTGAAGGACCACACAGTTCACAAGGCAGATCATCTGCAGTGTTCACACAGTGAAGGACCACACAGTTCACAAGGCAGATCATCTGCAGTGTACACACAGTAAAGGAACAATTCACAAGGCAGATCATCTGCAGTGTTCACACACAGTGAAGGACCACACAGTTCACAAGGCAGATCATCTGCAGTGTTCACACACAGTGAAGGAACAGTTCACAAGGCAGATCATCTGCAGTGTTCACACACAGTGAAGGACCACACAGTTCACAAGGCAGATCATCTGCAGTGTTCACACACAGTGAAGGAACAGTTCACAAGGCAGATCATCTGCAGTGTTCACACACAGTGAAGGAACAGTTCACAAGGCAGATCATCTGCAGTGTTCACACACAGTGAAGGAACAGTTCACAAGGCAGATCATCTGCAGTGTTCACACAGTGAAGGACCACACAGTTCACAAGGCAGATCATCTGCAGTGTTCACACACAGTGAAGGAACAGTTCACAAGGCAGATCATCTGCAGTGTTCACACACAGTGAAGGAACAGTTCACAAGGCAGATCATCTGCAGTGTCCACACACAGTGAAGGAACAGTTCACAAGGCAGATCATCTGCAGTGTACACACAGTGAAGGAACAGTTCACAAGGCAGATCATCTGCAGTGTACACACAGTGAAGGAACAGTTCACAAGGCAGATCATCTGCAGTGTACACACACAGTGAAGGACCACACAGTTCACAAGGCAGATCATCTGCAGTGTACACACACAGTGAAGGAACAGTTCACAAGGCAGATCATCTGCAGTGTACACACACAGTGAAGGACCACACAGTTCACAAGGCAGATCATCTGCAGTGTTCACACACAGTGAAGGACCACACAGTTCACAAGGCAGATCATCTGCAGTGTTCACACACAGTGAAGGACCACACAGTTCACAAGGCAGATCATCTGCAGTGTTCACACACAGTGAAGGACCACACAGTTCACAAGGCAGATCATCTGCAGTGTTCACACACAGTGAAGGACCACACAGTTCACAAGGCAGATCATCTGCAGTGTTCACACACAGTGAAGGACCACACAGTTCACAAGGCAGATCATCTGCAGTGTTCACACAAAGTGAAGGACCACACAGTTCACAAGGCAGATCATCTGCAGTGTACACAAAGTGAAGGAACAGTTCACAAGGCAGATCATCTGCAGTGTTCACACACAGTGAAGGAACAGTTCACAAGGCAGATCATCTGCAGTGTTCACACACAGTGAAGGAACAGTTCACAAGGCAGATCATCTGCAGTGTTCACACAGTGAAGGAACAGTTCACAAGGCAGATCATCTGCAGTGTTCACACACAGTGAAGGAACAGTTCACAAGGCAGATCATCTGCAGTGTTCACACACAGTGAAGGAACAGTTCACAAGGCAGATCATCTGCAGTGTTCACACAGTGAAGGAACAGTTCACAAGGCAGATCATCTGCAGTGTTCACACACAGTGAAGGAACAGTTCACAAGGCAGATCATCTGCAGTGTTCACACAAAGTGAAGGACCACACAGTTCACAAGGCAGATCATCTGCAGTGTTCACACAGTGAAGGACCACACAGTTCACAAGGCAGATCATCTGCAGTGTTCACACACAGTGAAGGACCACACAGTTCACAAGGCAGATCATCTGCAGTGTTCACACAAAGTGAAGGACCACACAGTTCACAAGGCAGATCATCTGCAGTGTACACACAGTGAAGGACACTGGGAACTCAGTATTCTTCTTCAGGGGCATGCTGACATGATGCTGAATTTCTGGCAAACAGCCGTGATGCAGCCAAAAAAATGAACACCTCTCATAACCAGAGGTGCTTTTTTGCTGCGGTGCTTCCATTTTTTACAATGATCGACAGCAACTGTTCACCCCCACCCCCCCAAAATGATTTTCAAACACATTTTTTTCAAGCTGTTTATGGCACATGTGTGCCTAACCAGACATTTTGTGCATTCAATGAGAGGCCAGTTGTGGACCAAATACAACCCATGTAATTGAAATCATCTCTCAATTACTTTTATCATTTCAAGTGGTACTTAATGTGAGCTCTGTAATTCTTAGTATGTGGCCTGCCTCTAGCACACAGGTGTGAACCATCCTGAATGACTGTTCATCAGCAAGATGTGAACCATCCTGAATGACTGTTCATCAGCAAGGTGTGAACCATCCTGAATGACTGTTCATCAGCAGAGTGTTCTGATGGGAGAGACTGTGTGCACTTCGTTCTCAAAATGTGCAGCCTGTCTCATGCCCATCATCACATGTCTTCCTCTAGTCTAACCAAGCACTCTGTTTCTCAGTCACTCACAGATACAATCCTCTCATGATTCACAGACTCTCAAAGGCACACAATGTGGCCTGGTTGTTCACATTTTCCTCCATTTTGCATTTAGGGACAAGTGCTGTGAGGCTTGGAGAGGGAATATGACCTGAATCAAGCAAACAAGAATACAGTTCATCTCACTGCACTGTACAACATCATTCTCTCTTCTTTGTGTATTATGAGATTCATATAACTTATCTCTACTTGCACACGTATACACAAACAAACAAACCTAAAAAACAAAAAAACCCTGCCTGTAATAACCACCATCCAAACTTACATGGGATTTAATAAAAACCAAAAAAAAACCTGCCTGTAATAACCACCATCCAAACTTACATGGGATTTAATAAAAACCCATCCAGTTATTGTTCAAGCGAAGCACAAATCATCTTCCATCAGCTTATTATCTATTACACAGGTGGTCAAAAGGTCAAAATGTAAATAATTAGGAAACATTTTAAACCTTTTGTGAACTTTTCAGGGGTTTTTCCTCAAAGCCTTTTTTCCCTCTCTGTCCTCTTCACCAGCCCTCTATAAAAAAAAATTTTTTTAAAAAGACAAAAAAAAAAAAAGACAATTACAATTCTACCCAACAACATGTTAAAACAAACATGTTTCAGAATTTTTCCTGTCAAGAGTTTTTGTTGTTTTTTTGTGTGGGTGTGTGTATGCTTAGCCCCTTCTGCTGTTTTGCCTCACTCATATGTCACCCTTGTTCACAAAAAAAAAGTCCCCCAAAGCATGAACAGCTATGTAAGCAGGTGTCATCTTGTCAAACAATCAAGCCAGACATGAACACTGGATGATAAAGCAACAAGCTTCCAGAAGTTTCAATCTACTTTCTGAGACTAAGCATATCAAAGACATACCCGATGAGTTAGGTCAACTGGAAACAAAGCAAGCATAGCAGAAAGTTTCTCACACTCAAAAGGAAAAAGAAAAAAAAAAGAGAAAAAGTACTTGCATTCTTCTGTATCTCACCACTTTCCTCAGTAAAACCATTACTGTAGTCTTGGGATGGACAATTCTAACACAGCTGTGACATCACTTCACTCTAAGCCTTGTCTAACCCAAGACTGTCCTGTGTCCGTTATGGTGAGGAAGTGGTAAGAGACCACTGGAATATTACAAGTACATTGAAACTTTTGGTTCAGAGTAAAGGTAACTCCCCACACCAGAATCAGAGACTGTTAACCAATGAACAGACAGAGCACATCCATGACAAATGTTGCATGAAGGCAGCCAGTGCCCAGCATTTTTTTTTTTTTTTTAATTTTTTTTTTTACATGACTAGAATCAGGGTCATCACTATGTGTCAGAAAATGCATGGCAGGGAAACTCGTCCAACCCATCACACCCACGACAACTCCCTCTTTGGCACACAGGCTTTGTCTCTGCTCACACACACACACACACACACACACACACACATATGTGCGTGCACACACATGCATACTTTAATGTATCCACACACATGCATGGATACATGTGTGCATTTTATAATGATATACACACATTATCTGTACATCCACAGCTCGGGAAGAGCTCGGTAGTTGAGCACATTGTCAATCAAATTGTGTAAGAAAGGAGACAATCAGATTCTTCAAGGACACACAGAGAAAAAAACAATAATGGAAGTGAGGTCAACATTAACAGCTTGTATACTGTTTTACACTGTTGTGCACTGAACATTCCACATTCCTCAACCAGCACACTTCCCATCATTCGACTCGTCTCTGCTTTCTGTACTACACTACACAGTACACTGCCTTCACTGCGCTGTGTTCAGCCTGGATGTCTCATCTCTGCTTTCTGCACTACACTACACAGTACACTGCCTTCACTGCGCTACGTTCAGCCTGGATGTCTATCTCTGCTTTCTGCACTACACTGCACAGTACACTGCCTTCACTGCGCTACGTTCAGCCTGGATGTTTCATCTCTACTTTCTGCACTATACTACATTGCCTTCACTGCGCTACGTTCAGACTGGATGTTTCGTCACTACTTTCTGCACTATACTACATTGCCTTCACTGCGCTACGTTCAGACTGGATGTCTCATCTCTGCTTTCTGCACTACACTGCACTGTCTTCAGGCTGAACATACTTTCTGCACTACACTACACAGTACACTGCCTTCACTGCGCTGCGTTCAGACTGGATGTCTCATCTCTGCTTTCTGCACTACACTGCACTGTCTTCAGGCTGAACATACTTTGTGCACTACACTGCACTATCTTCACTGCACTACGTTCAACCTGGATGTCTAATCTCTGCTTTCTGCAATAGACTGCACTGTCTTCACTGCACTACGTTCAACCTGGATGTCTCATCTCTGCTTTCTGCACTACACTACACTGCCTTTACCTCCACTGAGCTTCTCTCACACAATAGTAAACAACAACAACAACAACAACAAAAAGACCACACTCCCTCACTTTTTCTCTGTTTGCTGCTAAAAGCCCAGCGGAGCACACAAGGACCGATCCAAGCTGCGTCAGGCACTCACCATTCCCCGGGGGACCCGTCTCATCACCCTGCTCTGCCCCCCTCCGCACCTGTGTGCGCTCCCTCTGCTGCTCATTCAGCACAAAAAAACATCAACATCTGGACGTTGCCCAAATCCACCGTCACACCAGACAAACTCAGCAAGGCAAATTAATCCACACAGTCGTGTCACAGTACGCCTGAGCCACCTACCCTCCAAACAAACTTGTCAAAGCAAATAATCCATATTATATTTCACAGGATTATGGATGTGGTTATCAGGAAGCACGCACAACACGGCTTCAATGCATGTCCAGCTCCACATGAGGGGGACAGTGTGTGTGACACGCTTGTACTCTCACACTGTACAATGCTGCTGCTGCACCTGTTGCACCACACCACACCACATGGCTACTGCCTCTCCACACCTCTCATCCACATATCTTTCATGGCAACAAAATGTGCAACACTGAAATGTTCACAAACTGTTTTCCAACAGGTTACTGTGGTGGTGTTGCTTCCAGTGTGAAACAATACCGCAGTGCTTTTAATGTGCTAGGGTTTCATCATCAAACTCAATGCTGTTGTCAAAGACCGTATAAAAATTGGTGTTTTGTCTTCCAATACTTTTAACTCTAAAAGATACAGGAACAATTAACTAGCACATGATACATTTTACCCATGACCAGGTGTCAGTTTTAATGACACAACTGTCATGAAAAACACAACATACACACACACATTCATACATAATCAACCACACAAACTACCCTATGTCCACACCCCCAACACCCCCTATCCCCACACATACACAGCTCCTTTACCATATAACCATGGCAATAAATAGCAAGCAACATAATGAATGCATTCCATGTGCCGGTATCATGATGACAGTGTCCACTGTGGGCATGCTTCACTGGCAGTAGTAATACAAAAGTGCTCAATGAGTTCCGGTGCTGACTGGAACGATGACCATGCACCGACAAGTGCTGACACAGGTTTCTTGTTCCTCAACTATGTACAATCCTGAGATGCAGTCCTTAAAGCTGGGTCCTCATCAAATCGCAAAACACAGTTAATATCATTATGAAAAAGGACCTGGGGGTCAGGAGAAGAGTACAAGAGTGAGCAACACACATACACACACACACACGCTGAGTCACATGACCACATGGGCTGACCGGTCTTTCAGCAAGCAGCCCCAGCACCCCACACACCACACCTGAAGAGCTACCATCCAGGAGCAATGGAAAAATGTTCCCCTCTGACCAACAGAAAAATTCTGAGGTACAGACAAAATCCTTGACCTACACATAGATTTTGAGGTGAAGACAAACCTCACATAGATTTTGAGGTGAAGACCAAAAAAATCCTTTAAACCTTCACACAGATTTTGAGGTGAACACAGAGTTTTTCCAACTGACAAAACTGTCATCAAGGTCTGTTACATTTTCACATGCACAGAAACAGGGCTCTGTCAGCTATCAGTCTGTTTAACAAACTCAGAGAGCAGAAAGCTGACTAGCTCCCTTCAAGAGAAAACAGATCTTCACCACAACAATAATTTCACCATGACTCAAATACAGTATTTCTCGCCCATCAGTATCTCGTCTGTCACTAATTATAGGAAAGCCTTGCATTTCTTGGCTTATATATAAAGCCCCAAGAGAATAAGATGGTTAAAATCATCTATAAAATCAGTCTTCTATAATATAAATTCAGTTTTTCACAAAATAGTCCTCAATGAAATAAATCACTGAGAACAGTTTACCCCACACAATCTAAAATCTCCCTTTTCTCTTTAAGAAAAAAACAACAGAAGCATGAGAAAAATCTTTCACTCCTCCCCTATTCAGTCACATGCTAAACAATGACCTGACCACTCCACAACTGTTCAGATAATGGAACGTGGTACCTGCGTTATGTCAATTAACTGTTTACCATCTGTGGAATCTTTCTGTTCCAACTCTTGACCCGTCATGACCATGAAGCGCATGCAAACAAAAATTAATACCAAACACACTATCACATCTACATGAGCCAGCACCTTCACATACTTGTTTAAAAATACCACCACCTAAATGCCTGCATGGAGCTCAGTCTCCTCCAACTTCTCCCTCAACTCTGTGAAGAGTCCTTGGGGCGCCGCACAGAAGAGCTGCTGTCAGGTAGGGTGTCAATGGACTTCAACATCGTGACTAAGTCTGGGTGCATACAGTCACATACACACTTGTAAGCACCTTCATGTGCACACACACACACAGAGCTGAGGGAGGGAGGGAGGAGGGAGTGTGCTGCACCCACCCTTCCCCTCACAAGATGGTCAGACCCAGCAGACAGGTTAACCACAGAAGATGGGAGGGGGAGGGGAGGGGGAGAGGGGGGGGAGAAGGGGGTGATAAGGGGGAGTAGAGGTGAAGATGAAAAAAAAACACTATCCAGGACAAAGTGGGGAGAGGAGTGGGGAGGCCTGGGGGGGCAGAGGGGCTGGGGTGGTGGTGGGGGGGGCGTCCTGACACAGGACAGGACAGTATCAGTATCAGTAGCTCAAGGAGGCGTCACTGCGTTCGGACAAATCCATATACGCTACACCACATCTGCCAAGCAGATGCCTGACCAGCGGCGTAGCCCAACGCACTTAGTCAGGCCTTAAAAAAAAAAAAAAAAGAAGAAAAAAAAGGTGAATAAATAATAGATAAGCATAGGACAGGAGGGAGGGAGGAGAAAACATGCAGCCAGACCAGTACAGGTTTGTCACAAGGGGAATGGCCAGAGTGTCATCACTGTCCAGTCCTGTTCTACTCCATCACGAGGCTGACCACAACATTGCCACCACTACAGCTCTTCCCCTTGTTTGCACAATACTTGCCTGCACCCAGCTTTTCGTCCATGCTTCCTGCACGGACTTTCCTTTCTGGCTCTGTTCAAACATGTCACTTCTTACACTGTCTTTTCTCTGTTCAAACATGTCACTTCTTACACTGTCTCTTTGTCACTTCTTACACTGTCTTTTCTCTGTTCAAACATGTCACTTCCTGCACTGATTTTTCTCTGTTCAAACATGTCACTTCCATCTGCTGTCCACATCAAGACAGTGACTCCCAATACAACCGGGCAGTACCAACAATTGGAAGAGAGAAAAGAGTGCCCCAAACAGTTCACAACAAACCTTGGGCCTGCTGCACACACAGACAGACAGAGACACACACACACACACAAACACTTCAATCATCAAGTCTTATGGCATGGCAACACAAACTGACAACATCAAATCATTCATGAGCAGAAACATACACATGCACGACATGATACACTGGCACACAAACACAGATGCATGTGTGCAAGCGCGCACACACACATACACAGATGTGTACATTTGAATCGGGTAAGGTTTGTGCAGCTGTCGTCATCAACACAAAAAGTGCCGTCCATGGGTGAACCTGAACAGTCTGGGAGTGGGACATAAATAAGGGGTGGGGGTGGGGCTGGGGCTGGGGCTGGGTATGGGGGTGAGAGGAGGGCCCTGGCGGCTGCTGCTGCTTTTGAGGTGAACCGCCTTTCCCACCGACAGCGTCTCTTCTTCCTCTGCCTGCATCATGCCCCTGTCCACGCTGACAGCAGCACACGTCCTGGGGACAATGGTGGCGGTGGAGCAGCACACGTCCCGGTCTCCAGCTGCATGGTGCTCCGCCCCTCCCTGGTGTCAATCACTGTGCTCAGGCCCCACCCTCCAGTGCTGGGGGGAGTTTGTTGCTCCGCCCCTCCCAGGTGTCAATCACCTGTCGCTCTGTCACTCCAAGCTGCAACACATGGCTAAGTTGTCAGGCGACTTTCATTCACCAGGTATTGTTTCTCTATCTCCACACAGCGCCCTCTGTGACGTCTCTATCTCCACACGGCGCCCTCTGTGACGTCTCTATCTCCACACAGCGCCCTCTGTGACTTATCTCCACACAGCGCCCTCTGTGATGTCTCTATCTCCACACAGCGCCCTCTGTGACATCTCTATCTCCACACAGCGCCCTCTGTGACGTCTCTATCTCCACACAGCGCCCTCTGTGACGTGTCTATCTCCACACAGCGCCCTCTGTGACGTGTCTATCTCCACACAGCGCCCTCTGTGACGTGTCTATCTCCACACAGCGCCCTCTGTGACGTCTCTATCTCCATACAGCGCCCTCAGTGATGTTTGTATCTCCACACAGTGCCCTCTGTGATGTGTCTATCTCCACACAGTGCCCCCTGTGACGTCTGTATCTCCAGGTGACACAACACACTCCAACCAGCCACAGAACAGACCACACACACACATAGCCCACCTGCCTGTAGCAACCGAGCCGTCTGTGTGGGTCTCACAGCGCTGCACTGCAAAACACGAAACTGACAACTGTCTGTGTGTGTCTACAGCACTGCGCTGCACAACACTAACTACCCAACAACTGTCTGTGTGTGTCTACAGCACTGCGCTGCACAACACTAACTACCCAACAACTGTCTGTGTGGGTCTACAGTGTTGAGCTGCACAACACTAACTACCCAACAACTGTCTGTGTGGGTCTACAGTGCTGAGCTGCACAACACTAACTACCCAACAACTGTCTGTGTGGGTCAACAGTGCTGAGCTGCACAACACTAACTACCCGACAGCTGTCTCTTTCCCTGCCCCCCCCAACCCCCCTCCCCGTCCCCCCCAACCCCCCTCCCCCTGTCACAGAGCGCCTGCCCTCCGTGTGGTGGTGGTGTGGTCCTGCACCCCCTGTCTGTCTCCTCAGCCCGGTGTCCACCAGCTCCCCCTGTACTGCTTCTAGGAGTTGGAGTTGGCATCTTCGTTCTGCACACAACACCGCTCTCCTCTGTTCAACCCTTCACTCACTCACCACACTGCCTCCACCATCAGTCTTTCAGACATGTTCCCGTCTAAAGCCGGTTAATAATAAAAATATTTAGTGCTTATATGGCACAACTCATGTTATTAATGGCAATAGTGATGATAATATATTGTACTTATATGGCGCAAACTCAAGTCAATAATAACAACAGTGATAATATGTTGTACTTATATGGTGCAAACTCACATTAATAACAATAGCAATAATAATATATTGTACTTATGTGGCACAAACTCCCAATAGATGGGCTCTAAGCGCATCACATGAAACAGTACATGTACATTAGTGCATTATACAACAACATGAAGACACTGAAGTGGAAAACAGGATCAGTATCCACCAATACAACACTACAAATTGCAGATATCTGAATTATTGCAGGAAAAAGGCACAACACACATACACAACGTTATACGGCTAACAGGGCAGCCTCTGCCTCCTCCACTGTTCTTACTGTTTTCTTCCCACCTTCTGTCCACCGCAAATCATGTTTAACCAACTTCAAAACTCCACATACACTGGATATGGAAGAGACCAGAAATCTAACAAAAGTTACATTTCTAGAGTTCATTCTTTTAGTTTTCACAGTTTCATTCACATGTCTTGCTGAGTTGACACTGTGTCCATACTGCCTCATACTTACCCAGATTTAACCAGTCAAGATTACAAAATTTACCCAGATTTAACCAGACATATTACAATTTACCCAGATTTAACCTGTCAGCTTACAAAATTTACCCAGATTAACAAGCCGGATTACAATTTACCCAGATTTAACCAGACATATTACAATTTACCCAGATTTAACCAGTCAACTTACAAAATTTACCCAGATCTAACAAGTCAGATCACAATTTACCCAGATTTAACCACTCAGGTTAAAAAAATTACCCAGATTTTAACCAGGTATATAAAAAAAAGTTACCTAAATTTAACCAGTCAGATTACAAAACTGATCAACATTCAAAGACAATGTCCAACAATAAATGACATCTGAAAAGACAGGTAACACAGCCCACTTCAGACATTTCACACAAATACATAACCACTCACACTCAAACGAGAAACACTCTCTCTCTCTCTCTCACCTGCAGTGTCAAGCTGGTGTTTTTTTTGTTTTGTTTTTTTTATAAATGCAAAAGCATGTCTGCAACCTTTGTGCCTGCTTAGGAGAGTGTCAGGTTCAGGGTACAAATGTTCTGAATTTAAATCACTGACATATAGACAGGTATATACATAAGGAAAAGTAGAACAGAATGATGTGGAGATACAGGGTCAGTGTCTTATTCCCCCCTCCCCCCACCCCTCCAAAAAAAAAGACCACCAAAAAACAAAAACAAAAAACTAGACCTTCAATTGGCAGACATTATGAAAAAATGAATCTAGCAATATCACAATAAGACCTAAAACCGAAGGAGAATTCCATATGGAGTAGAAAAAAAACAAAAAAACAGCCAAACATTCAAGTGAAATACATCTAAGAACAAGAAGTGAAATGCATCTAAAGCAAATCCAATCGTGCTGCCTGCAGCCTAACCTGCACATAGTGGGCTGATGCATTTTATTTCCAAGCACAATACACAGAAAACAACAGAGGTCAAGTCCTGTGTGACACTGTCCCAAGCCCGAACTACCCCAGGAATTGTCTAACTGGGAGAAAAACATCATCTTCAGCCACTGACACAAGGAACAGAGGGAAGCTTCATATCTGTATACATCAATTCTGTCTCCAAGTATGATTGAAAAAAAAAAACAAAGAGGAAAAACAAATAAATAAATAAATGACTTAAAAAAATAAAATGTACAGATTAGTGGGCTTGAATTCCTATGTCACTAACCAATCTGGGCTTTTCTCATTGGTTGTTGTTTTTTTTTTAATGCAAAAACAATAATGTAAAAACAATCTGAAATATCAGAGTACCAACCTGAAGTCACCAAAAGGAATCTGTGGAATGTGTGACATAAAATAAACGGAAACACATAACTGTGCATGGACAACATTCAGCCATGCATCCATCCACCCACACAACACACCAATACAAAGTAAACCATCTGAAATGAAACAATTCAAGCTACGTGTTGCACTGTTTTCAATCATTTTCATTTTATGTATGCTTGGTACATTCTCTTTCCTACACCATTTTATGCTTGAAATTCTTGAAAGTCATCACACACACATGCAAACATACTCTCTCTCTCTCGCTCTCTCTCTCTCACACACACACACACACACACACACACACACTCACACACATGCTCACATGCACGCACACACTCACTCACACACATACGTACACACACTCGCCACATACACACAAACACACATGGAACATCAACATACACAGTAAGCAATGACAAAGACACCCCAATGTTCACATTCTTGTTGTAAAGTAATTCTGATCTGAATTGATTAAGCTTTCAAATAAAAGGCAGTATTATACTGTGTGTAACACTTCCAGTTCCACAGGCAAAATCTTCACAAAAGCAAGTAAGCTTACAGAGCTATTAACATGGTCATAATGTCAGTCAGTCTGACAGCTACAGACATGGACACAGTGCTGGTTTCAGTCATAACGTCAGTCAGTCTGACAGAGCTATTGATATGGACACAGTGCTGGTTTCAGTCAACGTCAGTCAGTCTGACAGAGCTATAGATATGGACACAGTGCTGGTTTCAGTCATAACGTCAGTCAGTCTGACAGAGCTATTGATATGGACACAGTGCTGGTTTCAGTCATAACGTCAGTCAGTCTGACAGAGCTATTGACATGGACACAGTGCTGGTTTCAGTCAATGTCAGTCAGTCTGACAGCTACAGACATGGACACAGTGCTGGTTTCAGTCAACGTCAGTCAGTCTGACAGCTACAGACATGGACACAGTGCTGGTTTCAGTCAACGTCAGTCAGTCTGACAGCTACAGACATGGACACAGTGCTGGTTTCAGTCATAATGTCAGTCAGTCTGACAGAGCTACAGACATGGACACAGTGCTGGTTTCAGTCATAACGTCAGTCAGTCTGACAGCTACAGACATGGACACAGTGCTGGTTTCAGTCATAACGTCAGTCAGTCTGACAGCTACAGATATGGACACAGTGCTGGTTTCAGTCAACGTCAGTCAGTCTGACAGCTACAGACATGGACACAGTGCTGGTTTCAGTCATAACGTCAGTCGGTCTGACAGAGCTATAGATATGGACACAGTGCTGGTTTCAGTCATAACATCAGTCTATCTGAGAGAGCTATTGATATGGACACAGTGCTGGTTTCAGTCAACGTCAGTCAGTCTGACAGCTACAGACATGGACACAGTGCTGGTTTCAGTCATAACGTCAGTCAGTCTGACAGAGCTACAGACATGGACAGAGTGCTGGTTTCAGTCATAACGTCAGTCAGTCTGACAGCTACAGATATGGACAGAGTGCTGGTTTCAGTCATAACGTCAGTCAGTCTGACAGAGCTATAGATATGGACACAGTGCTGGTTTCAGTCATAACATCAGTCTATCTGACAGAGCTATTGATATGGACACAGTGCTGGTTTCAGTCAACGTCAGTCAGTCTGACAGCTACAGACATGGACACAGTGCTGGTTTCAGCCAACGTCAGTCAGTCTCACAGCTACAGATATGGACACAGTGCTGGTTTCAGTCATAACATCAGTCTATCTGACAGAGCTATTGATATGGAAACAGTGCTGGTTTCAGTCATAACGTCAGTCAGTCTGACAGCTACAGACATGGACACAGTGCTGGTTTCAGTCAACATCAGTCAGTCTGACAGAGCTATAGATATGAACACAATGCTGGTTTCAGTCATAACATCAGTCTATCTGACAGAGCTATTGATATGGACACAGTGCTGGTTTCAGTCATAATGTCAGTCTGTCTGAAAGAGCTATGGATATGGACACAGTGCTCGTTTCATTCAAAACGTCAGTCAGCCATGGAATCAATCTGCTGTCTCTCAAGTCATCTACAGCCTAGTTCCAACAACTGTGGCCTGCATTCCATTTGATGATGGGTGAGTAAGGTACGTCTCTGTTGATCAAAACATTTCTGTGATCTCCCTCTCTCTCACTGACTTTCTTTTTTTTTTTTTTTTCATTTTTCATGCTTTTTTTGTGAAAGCATGGTGTGACGAAGCTTGTAGCTTATTCTTTGACCTCAGTAAAACAAGCCAGTCCAAGTTCACTCATTCTCTTTCACACACACACACACTATCCCCCCCAACCAAAAAAACATCTATAAAATCCTTTTGCAGCTTGCTACACATTTCAAATACAATGAAATAAATAACTATAAGTAGCATGCAAAAAATGGCTAGAGCCACAAATGCTAACACTTACTGGCTATCAGCAAGAAACGAACAGGATCAAGCAGTCCCCTTTACAGTCACTGTGTCTTGGTTTGATCTCTGCAGGTCAGAATAAATGGTTCGGGATAAGAAGACATAAGGGAGGGGAGGAGAATGGTCATGTTTCCGTCATGTGCATGCAGCTGTTTTTGGCTCTTCAAGCAGAGCCAACCACATAAAACATATAGCAGTCTGCAGCCTCTTTTCACATCAGAACACTGCTGCAATAAACAACATTTAAAAGAAGAAAAAATACCAAAGTGAACAAATGAATGAATAGAGGACTTTCTTGTACAAGCCTCAAGGCAAAAAACAAAGGCGGTGGTGGTGGTGGTGGTGACAAGAAAATGCAAAGCTGACACACTGAGTGTGATGCCCATTTGTCTCATTCTGTGCTCTTCGACGTGTGACATACACGCACAGACATGCACACACGCGCACACACACAAAGCTGCAGCAAAAACGCCTGCCACACTTGGCCAACAAAAGCTGCTACTGGCAATATTCAGACCTCGATAAAACATTGTCACATGCTTCCTCAACAAAACAAGGCTGAGCTCAACAACACGTATGATCTGAGCAGCAAGTGCTTGGACAGGCCCTAGCTAATCCCCGTCACATGGCGTGACCCGCCATCACAACGCAGGCTTCCACAAAGCAAGTCCCTTTCCTCCTTCCTCCCCTCTGTACAGTGAACTACCTATGTGTGTGTTTTTGGGGTGGGGGTGGGAGGTGTGATGATCCTGTGCTGTGCAACACACATCTCAACACTAAACTTACAACAGTACGTCTCTCTCTGTTCCTCTCTCACATTGGGCTGAAAAACAGGAAGACAGCCGCTAGAGCACACGTCTCTACATCCTCAATCCATCACACACACACACACACACACACATACACACACACAAACATATGTATCAAACATAAAATGAACTCTTCAACAGCTACTCCTTGCATCTAACTACCACTGTTGTTGGGCATCCTGGAGCATTTCTGCAATGCAAAATAAAATCATTTCAGCCCCCCCCCCCTCTATAATTCATTTTTAAAGATGGTTAATCTATTTTTGGATATAAATACATTTCTCTCCTTTTCATGAATTTTTCTTCAAAAAGGAGGGGGTGAGGGAGAAGGGAAGAAATTAATCATTTGCTCCTCATAAAAAAAAAAAATCTATGCCGCAAAAGCAAACATGGACTCTCAAAAAAGACAACAACAAAAAACCAGCTGCTGCAAAAGAAAAAAAAAACCCACAAAAACATGTAATAAATCTGAATGCAAAAAAACTGAAAAACATCATGCTTTTAAATGGACAACCAAGGACACGGAGCGAGCGAAGGAGGGAGCGCGGAGGCCAGACCGACCAACAGCAGCCAAAGAAACCAAGGAGAAAAAGAAAGGAAGGAAGGCTGCGGGAGGAAGGACGGGACATGAGCGGAGAAGAGAGGACGACGTTACCAAGAGGTCTCTGCCCCGGCACACCCCTGTCCACCAGCCAGCCTGAACCAACACACACACTGCCCGTCAGGCCACCACTCAGTCAGCCCCGTCACAACCCAGCATATACCCCCCCAACCCCCCCACCATACAGTCACCACCATAACCATCTATTTTATAACCCACACTCTCCACACCACAACGTCGCCACCCATTTTATAACCCACACTCTCCCCACCACAACGTCGCCACCCATTTTATAACCCACACTCTCCACACCACAACGTCGCCACCCATTTTATAACCCACACTCTCCCCACCACAACGTCGCCACCCATTTTATAACCCACACTCTCCACACAACAACGTCGCCACCCATTTTATAACCCACACTCTCCCCACAACAACGTCGCCACCCATTTTATAACCCACACTCTCCCCACCACAACGTCGCCACCCATTTTATAACCCACACTCTCCACACAACAACGTCGCCACCCATTTTATAACCCACACTCTCCACACAACAACGTCGCCACCCATTTTATAACCCACACTCTCCCCACCACAACGTCGCCACCCATTTTATAACCCACACTCTCCCCACCACAACGTCGCCACCCATTTTATAACCCACACTCTCCCCACCACAACGTCGCCACCCATTTTATAACCCACACTCTCCACACAACAACGTCGCCACCCATTTTATAACCCACACTCTCCACACAACAACGTCGCCACCCATTTTATAACCCACACTCTCCCCACCACAACGTCGCCACCCATTTTATAACCCACACTCTCCCCACCACAACGTCGCCACCCATTTTATAACCCACACTCTCCACACAACAACGTCGCCACCCATTTTATAACCCACACTCTCCACACAACAACGTCGCCACCCATTTTATAACCCACACTCTCCCCACCACAACGTCGCCACCCATTTTATAACCCACACTCTCCACACAACAACGTCGCCACCCATTTTATAACCCACACTCTCCCCACCACAACGTCGCCACCCATTTTATAACCCACACTCTCCACACAACAACGTCGCCACCCATTTTATAACCCACACTCTCCACACAACAACGTCGCCACCCATTTTATAACCCACACTCTCCCCACCACAACGTCGCCACCCATTTTATAACCCACACTCTCCCCACCACAATGTCACCACCCATTTTATAACCCACACTCTCCCCACCACAACGTCGCCACCCATTTTATAACCCACACTCTCCCCACCACAACGTCGCCACCCATTTTATAACCCACACTCTCCCCACCACAACGTCGCCACCCATTTTATAACCCACACTCTCCCCACCACAACGTCGCCACCCATTTTATAACCCACACTCTCCCCACCACAACGTCGCCACCCATTTTATAACCCACACTCTCCCCACCACAACGTCGCCACCCAATTTATAACCCACACTCTCCCCACCACAACGTCGCCACCCATTTCATAACCCACACTCTCCCCACCACAACGTCGCCACCCATTTTATAACCCACACTCTCCCCACCACAACGTCGCCACCCATTTTATAACCCACACTCTCCCCCCCAACATGTCACCACAACGTCGCCACCCATTTTATAACCCACACTCTCCCAACCACAACGTCGCCACCCAATTTATAACCCACATAACCCACACTCTCCCCCCAACATGTCACCACGTCACCACCCATTTTATAACTCACACTCTCCCCCCAACATGTCACCACGTCACCACCCATTTTATAACTCACACTCTCCCTCTAACATGTCACCACGTCACCACCCATTTTATAACTCACACTCTCCCCCCAACATGTCACCACGTCACCACCCATTTTATAACTCACACTCTCCCTCTAACATGTCACCACAACGTCACCACCCATTTTATAACCCACTCTCCCCCCAACATGTCACCACGTCACCACCCATTTTATAAATCACACTCTCCCTCTAACATGTCACCACAACGTCACCACCCATTTTATAACCCACTCTCCCCCCAACATGTCACCACGTCACCACCCATTTTATAACTCACACTCTCCCCCCAACATGTCACCACGTCACCACCCATTTTATAACTCACACTCTCCCTCTAACATGTCACCACAACGTCACCACCCATTTTATAACTCACACTCTCCCCCCAACATGTCACCACAACGTCACCACCCATTTTATAACTCACACTCTCCCCCCAACATGTCACCATAACGTCACCACCCATTTTATAACTCACACTCTCCCCCCAACATGTCACACCCATTTTATAACTCACACTCTCCCCTCAACATGTCACCACCCATTTCATAACCCACACTGCCCCAAACACAACATCACCACAACGTCACCACCCATTTTATAACCCACACTCCCCCCACCACAACGTCATCACCCATTCTATAACCCACACTCCCCCCACCACAATGTCATCACCCATTTTTATAACCCACACTCTGCCCCAGACCACACAATCACCACCATCACTGAACAGCATATACCACCTCTTCCTCCAACCACCACAGTCACCACCACCACCATCACATTCCCCACCTCTACCACCAACAGTCGCCCCACCCAGCACCCAGCATGTACCTCACTATCCCCCTACCACAGTCACCACTATCACCACCCAATATATTTATCCCCCCCTCATAACCCCATCACTATACAGTCACCCCCATCATCACCCAGCATATACCCCCAACCTCCCAAGCCCTCACCACACTGTCACCCCCATCACCATCCTCCATATACCCCATCCCTCCCCCACAACCACCACCACTGTCACCCCCATCACCATCCTCCATATACCCCATCCCTCCCCCACAACCACCACCACTGTCACCCCCATCACCATCCTCCATATACCCCATCCCTCCTCCACAACCACCACCAATGTCACCCCCATCACCATCCTCCATATACCCCATCCCTCCCCCACAACCACCACACTGTCACCCCCATCACCATCCTCCATATACCCCATCCCTCCTCCACCACCACCCCTCACATAACCCACCCCCCTGCCACCACCAATACAACATACACACCCTCCCTTTCTTATCTGACTGTAAAATAAACAAAGCTAGAGGCACCAGGAGGAGGGTGGCGGAATGGATTAGACGCTCATCTGCCAATGCAGTCTCCTTGAGGGTCTGGGTTTGAAACCCACTTTCACACAAGTTTGACAGGAAAATCCAACTGAGCGTCTAGTCATTCAGATGAAACGAAAAACTGAGGTCCAATGTGCAGCAGGCATTTGGAACACTGAAAACAAACCCATGGCAACAGAAGTGTTGTTCTCTGGCAAAATTCTGTAGAAAAAAAAATCCACTGTGATAGGTACCCCAACCCTCAAGGAGACTGCACTGGCAGATGAGCGTCTTATCCATTCTACCACCCTCCTCTTGGTGCCCAAATATACATGCATGCACTCAAGGCTGGACTAGCACGTTGGGTTACACTGTTGTCTGGCATCTGTCTAGCAGATGTGGTGTAGTGTATGGATTTGTCTGAATGCAGAGACCATCCTTGAGAAACTGAGACTGGAGGCACCGTGGCAGAATCAATCAGGTGATCCAGTGTTCACCAGTGATCAGGGTTCAAGACCATGTTTCAAAATGGCGCTGAGTCCTCGAGAAAGGCATTTTCTCCAATTTCCCTCACTCCACCCAGGTGTGAATGGGTACCTGACTTCAGCTGTGGAAAGTTATAGCAGCTGAAGGAGAGGACTGGGCCCCACTTTCTTCTGTCAAGCCCTAAACACATGGATATAATATGGGATCTTCAACATTCTTAGCTTTGGACCTCAACTTTTTTAATTGAGATTTTTCACCTTTTTGGCTTCTTTTTCTAATAGAGATGCTGAGTTTTATCACATTCGTGTTTTTATTCAGCTGATTCTTTTCCACTGCTGCAACCAACAAACTCACTGTTTCTTTCATATTATCTAGATAAGACTACACCAACTTTCTTCTAGCTAGTCTACCTGATAAAACTAAATAATCTTCAACGCATTCAGAACCCTGCAGCTAGGCTCATTCCCTGTAAACCCAGGCATAAGAGTGCAACATCAATGCTCAGAACACTTCACTAGCTTCCTGTGAAGATGGGAATTCAACACAAACTGCTTGTCTCTGCTTTCAATGTTTCTGTCACAATATGCTGTCAAATCTTTCAGATGTTCTCCATCTCCACCATCCTAGGTCGCTGCGCTCAGTTTACACCTCTCTGCTGACACTTCCTCAGTTCTCCCTTGACAGTTTTTGGAAAAAAAACAAACAAAAAAAACCAACTTTCCCTGTCATTGCCCCCACAGTCTGGAACTCCTTGCCTCCGTCACTCAGAAAAACACAGGTGTTTTTAACTTTTAACCCTTGCTACCCTGGAGTGCCCACCAGCACCCGCTAACAAAAAAAAAAAAAAAAAAAAAAAAAATCTCTGACAGCCGAGCATCTGCTAAACACTGGCTTACAATGGGTGCAGCCTTTGTTGTTTACATAAACAAGATTCTCGCGACAGTCACTGCCTCATTTTAACAAATTCCTGCTGAACATTCTGAACTTTTTGGGGTCGGATTCAGTTAAGTTTTGCCAAAGTTTTGAATTTTCAAAGTTGCAATATGAGTTTGATAACTGCTGAGAGCTTCGTCACAATCTGAATGACGATTCTGAACATGATTTTGAAACTGTTCGAATGATCTTTGTACTTTGAGATGTAAATTTTCAGTGTTTTGTGATGTATGTGACTGGCTTTAAGAGTTGGAAGTGGATTCTATTAATTGTGATATGGTTTTATGTATCATTACATTGGGAATAGTTTCAAGTATCGTGATATGGTTCTTAAATATTGTGAT
The DNA here is from genome assembly GCF_041734735.1 of Babylonia areolata. Classification (NCBI taxonomy): domain Eukaryota; kingdom Metazoa; phylum Mollusca; class Gastropoda; order Neogastropoda; family Buccinidae; genus Babylonia; species Babylonia areolata. Next base: position 69,609,849 of record NC_134877.1, on the reverse strand, counting down.
ATTGGATTCAAGTATTGTGATATGTGCAATATTCAGGTATTGTGATATATGATATGTATGGTGAGTAATGTATAGTCTGTGATGATTTTGTGTGTGTATGAACATAATGTTTAATTAAGTGTTTAGAACTTTCAATGTTTGTACAGAGTTATGACCATTTTTGTGTTTAAATGTATGTTTTAAATGTTGGTTTTTAGACTGTACTGCAAAACTGAACATGTTTTACATGTTACATGGAAAGGTGCTTCTTACAAGTTAAATCATTATTACAGCTTAATATGCTGTTGTTTTCATGTTGTTGCTGCTTTTTTTGTTTTGTTTTTTTTCTAGTTTTTTTCTTTTTCAGTTCAATCTTTGTTATATTCAAGTGTGTGACTTCACTTTAAGCGAAGAAACCATGTTGTGAAAGTGATAAGCCTTTGGATGCACACCTAATTTCCTATCATATTTCAATAAAGATGTATTGTACTGTACTCCTGTCCCAGTTTTCTCTCCTCAACTGTTCTATATACTGACATTCAAATGTACCAGTTTACAGTGACTGTTTCTCAAATGAGAACTGTACAATTCATCTCAAGAAGCCATGAAATTAATCCAGACCCACTCTCATTTCAAGAGTACAATGGCAGAAACATGACACTCACTCTCGTTTACGGAGTATAAATACTATAATGGCATAAATCTTTTCCAGAGTGTAATGGGATACATCTGGCATAAATCTAACACTTTTTCCCCCCAGAATGTAACAGCAGATCTAGCATACATCTGGAACTCTTTTCCAGAATCAATGGCATCAAACTGGCACTCTCATTTCCAGAGTATAATGGCATAAGACTGACTCATTTCCAGAGTATAATGGCATAAATCTGACACTGATTTCCAAAGAATTATGGCACAGACCTGATACACTCATTTCCAGGCATTATGGCACAGACCTGATACACTCATTTCCAGGCATTATGGCACAGATCTGATACACTCATTTCCAGGGCATTATGGCACAGATCTGACACACTCATTTCCAGAGTATTATGCCACTGATCTGATAGATCATTTCCAGGGTATTAATGCATATATTTGACACACTCTTTTCCAAAGTATCATTGCATAGTATTATGGCAAAGATATGACACTCATTTCCAGAGTATCATGCCATTGATCTGATATATTCTTTCAAGAGTATTATGCCATAGATCTGATACATTCTTTTCCAGAGTATCATTGCATAAACCTGACACTCATTTCCAGAGTATTATGGCACAGATCTGACAGACACACCTCTCTCCTCCCTCCACCCACCACCTATGATGCATACTTGACTGCATACAAAATGTTTTTATTCAGGTGCATTGCCAGTATGCTTGAGTGCAAGTAAAGGTAAGTGTGTGTGTTGTGTGTGCGTGTGTGTGTGTGTTTGCATATGTGTGTCTGCATGTGTATGTGTTTGCATGTGTGTGTGTGTCTATATGTGATATGTGTGTGTGTGTGTGCGTGTGCATGTGTGTGTGTGAGCATGTGTGTGTGTGTGTGTGTGTGTGTGTGTGTGTGAGCATGTGTGTGTGTGTGTGTGTGTGTGTGTGTGTGTGCGTAATGCACAAGTATGACTGGCTCGGTGAAAGGGTAGCACAGGAAGCATATCTACAGAAAACATAAACTGTTGATGCTTTCAGTTCAATGAACTTTAAAATAACAAAAAATCATAATCTGCTGTATAACCACCCACCCCTACACACACACACACACAGACACACACACACCTACACACACACACACACAGACACACACACACATGCATACCACTCCCCGCCTCAGCACTACTGTCCACAATGCAAGGAATGAACTCCCCACCGTCTTATAGTTATCAAAGAATCTCAAGATGTTCTGGAAGTTGACACAACCACAGCTAGGCCACAGTTCCCACTTGCTATCTACTGCATCAGTACCATGGTCCATACAGTTTATCAAAAAACTATTTTATTTTTCCAAGTGGAAGAAAGTTGAACTTTATCACACTTTCACAGCACCAACATTACAACTCAAAACAAAAACAAACAACTAAATGTATCACAGTCATTATTTTTTTTTTTTTTTAAATTCTGCATGCAAATCCCACACTTCAAACACTCTCAACCCCCATCCATCCCTTACCAACCCTCCAAAACCAACACAACCCAGCACTCATTCCAACACTGCTGAGCACTCATCCCAACACTGCCCAGCACTCATCCTTACACACATCTCAACACTGCCCCCACACTCATAACAACACTGCCTGATACCTGACAGTCATCCCAACACTGCCCAGCACTCATCCTTACACACTTCTCAACACTGCCCCCACACTCATAACACTGCCTGATACCTGACAGTCATCCCCACACTGCCCAGCACACATCCTTACACACATCTCAACACTGCCCCCACACTCATAACACTGCCTGATACCTGACAGTCATCCCCACACTGCCCAGCACACATCCTTACACACATCTCAACACTGCCCCCACACTCATAACAACACTGCCTGATACCCGACAGTCATCCCAACACTGCCCTACACTCATCCCAACACTGCCCCCACACACGCATCCCAACACTACCCCCACACTCATCCCAACACTACCCCCACACTCATCCCAACACTGCCCTACACGCATCCCAACACTACCCAACTCTCATCCCAACACTGGCCCCACACTCATTCCAACACTGCCCAGCACTCATCCCAACATTGCCCCCCAATCATCCCAACAATCATCCCAAAACTACCCTTCACGCATCCCAACACTTACTCGTCTCCTGCGAAACAGGCGATCAAAGAAGCCCCGTGGAGGTGGGGATGGAGGTAAATCTTCTCGAAGATCAGGGGTGGGTTCTCCCATAGCTCCAAACACATTGAGCTCTTTGTAACATTCCGTCTCTAACATCTGTAACACACGCACACACACACACACACACACACACACACGACCATGTGCATGCACACGCATCCACTCACACAGGCAAACACACACACACACACAAATGTAGGCATTTCTGCAAAAACAATTTATGAACAGCTGGAAATAGAAAGTTTCAGTTTAAGGAGGAAGATAGCAGAATGGTTAAGATGCTCAGCTGCCAATATAGAGAGTGCGTGAGGATGTGTGCTGTAATTGCACTCCTGTCCTTTCTCCCAAGTCAGACTGGAAAATCAAACTGAGCGTATAGTCATCCAGATGAGACGATAAACCAAGGTACCGTGTGAAGCATATACTTGGCGCACTGAAAAAGAACCCATGGCAATGGGAGTGTTGTCCTCTGACAAAATTATATAAAAAGAAATCCACTCTGATAGGTACACAAATATATGAGCATGCACTCAAGGCCTGACAAGCATGCTGGGTTATGCTGCTGTCAGGCATCTGCCTAGCAGATGAGGTGTAGCGTATATGGATTTGTCTGAATGCAGTGACAACTCCTTGAAAAACTGAAATTGAAACTACATGGTGGGGGTAAAAACGGACATACATGGAAAAGCCCATTCATGTATATGAGTGAATGTGTGAGTCATAGCCCATGAACAAAAATGCATATTTTGATGCATTTGTCTTTGAATTGCTATCACCACCACATCGGACATAACACAACAGTGACTCACATTGAGCACAACAGACCAGTGACTCTCATGGATACACTGACCTCATTTTGCCATGGAATGGATACACTGACCTCATTTTACCATGGAATGGACACACTGACCTCATTTTGCCATGGAATGGATACAATGACCTCATTTTACCATGGAATGGATACACTGACCTCATTCTGCCATGGAATGGATACATTGTGACAATGACCTCATTCTGCCATGGAATGGATACACTGACCTCATTTTGCCATGGAATGGATACATTGTGACAATGACCTCATTCTGCCATGGAATGGATACACTGTGACATTGACCTCATTTTGCCATGGAATGGATACACTGTGACAATGACCTCATTTTGCCATGGAATGGATACACTGACCTCATTTTGCCATGGAATGGATACACTGTGACACTGACCTCATTCTGCCATGGAATGGATACACTGTGACACTGACCTCATTTTGCCATAGAATGGATACACTGTGACATTGACCTCATTTTGCCATGGAATGGATACACTGCCCTCATTTTGCCATGGAATGGATACACTGACCTCATTTTGCCATGGAATGGATACACTGACCTCATTTTGCCATGGAATGGATACACTGTGACACTGACCTCAATTTGCCATGGAATGGATACACTGTGACATTGACCACATTTTGCCATGGAATGGATACACTGACCTCATTTTGCCATGGAATGGATACACTGTGACACTGACCTCATTTTGCCATGGAATGGATACACTGTGACACTGACCTCATTTTGCCATGGAATGGATACACTGACCTAATTTTGCCATGGAATGGATACACTGTGACACTGACCTCATTTTGTCATGGAATGGATACACTGTGACATTGACCTCATTTTGCCATGGAATGGATACACTGACCTCATTTTGCCATGGAATGGATACACTGACCTCATTTTGCCATGGAATGGATACAGTGACACTGACCTCATTCTGCCATGGAATGGACACACTGACCTCATTTTGCCATGGAATGGATACAATGACCTCATTTTACCATGTAATGGATACACTGTGACACTGACCTCATTCTGCCATGGAATGGATACACTGTGACACTGACCTCATTTTGCCATGGAATGGATACACTGTCCTCATTTTGCCATGGAATGGATACACTGACCTCATTTTGCCATGGAATGGATACACTGACCTCATTTTACCATGGAATGGATACACTGTGACACTGACCTCATTCTGCCATGGAATGGACACAATGACCTTATTTTGCCATGGAATGGATACACTGACCTCATTTTACCATGGAATGGATACACTGTGACACTGACCTCATTCTGCCATGGAATGGACAAACTGCCAATGTTGAACTTGCTGTAGAAAGAGTCATCACTGGCATCCAGGTTGACCCCTTTGACAGTGGAGAACTGTTCTATATCCAGCACATCTTTACAGTACACTGCTCGAGGCTGAAAACACACGTCACCCCACATCTGTCAGGTGGTACTACGCTGTAGATATGCCACTCACTACACAGCACACTGATACACATGCACACACGAATGCATGCACACAAACATAAACACACCTATGCACATAATGACATTTGCATCGGGCACATGCAAATCATTTGCATCAGGCACAACACACAATACACATCTGGCACAATATGCCACTGCAACTGCACAACACACCACTGGCATCAGACACAACAGAGCAGTGACTCTCATGGGGCACAGCACACCAGCGACTCACAGAACACAGCACACCAGTAACTCACAGTGCACAGCACTCCAGTAACTCACAGAACACAACACACCAGTAACTGACAGAACACAGCACACCATAACTCACAGTGCACAACACACCAGCGACTCACAGAACACAGCACACCAGTAACTCACAGCACACAGCACACCAGTGACTTACAGAACACAGCACACCAGTAACTCACAGTGCACAGCACTCCAGTGACTCACAGAACACAGCACACCACTGACTCACAGAACACAGCACACCACTGACTCACAGAACACAGCACACCACACCAGTGACTCACAGAACACAGTATACCAGTAACTCACAGTGCACAGCACTCCAGTGACTCACAGAACACAGCACACCAGTGACTCACAGAACACAGCACACCACTGACTCACAGAACACAGCACACCACACCAGTGACTCACAGAACACAGTATACCAGTGACTCACACATAGGACACAGCACACCAGTGACTCACACAGAGCACAGCACACCAGTGACTCACACACAGAACACTGCACACCAGTGACTCACACACAGAACACTGCATACCAGTGACTCACACATAGGACACAACACACCAGTGACTCACACAGAGTACAGCACACCAGTGACTCACAGAACACAGCACACCAGAGACTCACAGAACACAGTACACCAGCGACTCACATAGAACACAGCACTGACTCACATAGAACACAGTACACCAGTGACTCACATAGAGCACAGCACTGACTCACGTAGAACAAAGTACACCAGTGACTCACATAGAGCACAGCACTGACTCAGAACACAGCAAACCAGTAACTGCACACCAGTGACTCATAGAGCACAGCACACCAGTGACTCACACAGAACACAGCACACCAGTGACTCATAGAACACAGTACACCAGCACAGAACACAGCACACCAGTGACTCAGAGCACAGCACACCAGTGACTCACAGAGCACAGCACACCAGTGACTCACACACAGAACACAGCACACCAGTGACTCACAGAGCAGTGCATACCAGTGACTCACAGAACACAGCACAGAGCGCAGCACACCAGTGACTCACACACAGAACACAGCACACCGGTGACTCAGAGCACAGCACACCAGTGACCCACAGAGCACAGCACACCAGTGACTCACACACAGAACACAACACACCAGTGACTCACAGAACACAGCACAGAGCGCAGCACACCAGTGACTCACACACAGAACACAGCACACCAGTGACTCAGAGCACAGCACACCAGTGACTAACACAGCACAGCACACCAGTGACTCACACACAGAACACAGCACACCAGTGAGTCACAGAGCAGTGCATACCAGTGACTCACAGAACACAGCACAGAGCACAGCACACCAGTGACTCACACAGAGCACAGCACACCAGTGACTCAGAGCACAGCACACCAGTGACTCAGACAGCATAGGACACCAGTGACTCTCACACAGAACACTGCACACCAGTGACTCACAGAACACAGCACAGCACACCAGTGACTCTAACACAGAGCACTGCACACCAGTGACTCACATCGGGCACGAATGGCACTTCACACATGCCTGCCTCCAGCCTCTTCCAGTTGATGTTGCGGAAGAAGGGGTGTGACTTGACCTGGTCAGCCCCCTCCACAGAACACCCTATGCGACTTGTGGCGTCCTTGTCCAGCAGCTGTAACATCCGTCCACCTTCTTCAACCACCAAGGACACCATCACACACACACATGCCTGTGCACACACACACACACACACGCACACACAATGCCAACATACACACACACATACACACACACACAACGCCAACATACACACACTCACTGCACACACATGCCCCCATGTCCCCAACCCTCACACATGAATCAAATCATGCTGCTTGTGAATATATGGCCGGGCCAGCCACAAAGAGGCCACTTCAGGACTAGCACATGCACACATATATTTACAGTCTTCATACACACACACACACACACACACACACACACACACACACACACACACAAAAACACACACACGCACGCACGCACATACACACACAGAAGTCTCTCTCAGAAACATGCAAACATACACACAAACACAGATGAGTCTCTCTCAGAAACACACACTCCCACACACACACACTGACACAGACATGAACATGTACATGTATACACTCACACAGTACGCAGTCTGAGTCTCTAGTCACCCTCCCAACCCAACATGAACCCCACCCATTTGAGGTTAAAGGTCAAATGGTCAAGATCATCTAACAGCCTATAACTGATATCAAGTAGTTTGTTGGCACATCAGAGCTCAAGTCTGGCAACAGGTCTCAAAAAACTTGGTGCACATCCACTGGATTCCAGCCAGAGTAATGATCAGCCTGGACTGACAGTTGGGGGGGCCAGTAATTAACGGTCAACATCACAGAGAAAAAAAAAATCTGAATACAGTGAACATTAACAATAACAGATGTAAGTCATATATATATATATATATATATATATATATATATATATATATATATATATAGTCTCGGTGAGGTGACAGCCCTTCACTGACATCCGGACCTGTAAGCTTCTGACTTATCTCAGTGAGGTGACAGCCCTTCACTGACACCCTGACCTGTAAGCTGTCTAATCTCAGTGAAGTGACAGCCCTTACTGACATCCAGATCTATAAGCTCTGTCTTATTTCAGTGAGGTGACAGCCCTTCACTGACACCCTGACCTGTAAGCTGTCTAATCTCAGTGAGGTGACAGCCCTTATTGACATCCAGATCTATAAGCTCTGTCTTATTTCAGTGAGGTGACAGCCCTTCACTGACATCCTGACCTGTAAGCTCTGTCTTATCTTAATGGTGACAGCCCTTCACTGACACCCTGACCTGTAAGCTGTCTAATCTCAGTGAGGTGACAGCCTTTCACTGACAACCTGACCTGTAAGCTTCTGTCTTATCTCAGTGAGGTGACAGCCTTTCACTGACATCCAGATCTATAAGCTCTCTTATTTCAGTGAGGTGACAGCCCTTCACTGACACCCTGACCTGTAAGCCGTCTTATCTCAGTGAGGTGACAGCCTTTCACAGACATCCTGACCTGTAAGCTTCTGTCTTATCTCAGTGAGGTGACAGCCTTTCACTGACATCCAGATCTATAAGCTCTCTTATTTCAGTGAGGTGACAGCCCTTCACTGACATCCTGACCTGTAAGCTCTGTCTTATCTCTCAGCCTGTTGTGCTAATGACCCAGTGTTTATAAACCGCTAAGAGCTTGGTTTCTGACTTAATTTAAGTACCCATATCATCATCACGCCTGAAGAATCTCATACTTGCCAGTTCCTCTCCTATCTCCAGCTACCCCCCACCCACTCCCGGTCACCTACCACCCTACAGATGCCGCAGCAATCCTCAGTTCCCCAAGACCCACCCCCCACACCCAAAGGTCGCCTACCACCCTACAGATGCCGCAGCAATCCTCAGTTCCCCAAGACCCACCCCCCACACCCAAAGGTCGCCTACCACCCTACAGATGCCACAACAATCCTCAGTTCCCCAAGACCCACCCCCCACACCCAAAGGTCGCCTACCACCCTACAGATGCCGCAGCAATCCTCAGTTCCCCAAGACCCACCCCCCACACCCAAAGGTCGCCTACCACCCTACAGATGCCGCAGCAATCCTCAGTTCCCCAAGACCCACCCCCCACACCCAAAGGTCGCCTACCACCCTACAGATGCCACAGCAATCCTCAGTTCCCCAAGACCCACCCCCCACACCCAAAGGTCACCTACCACCCTACAGATGCCGCAGCAATCCTCAGTTCCCCAAGACCCACCCCCCACACCCAAAGGTCGCCTACCACCCTACAGATGCCGCAGCAATCCTCAGTTCCCCAAGACCCACCCCCCACACCCAAAGGTCGCCTACCACCCTACAGATGCCGCAGCAATCCTCAGTTCCCCAAGACCCACCCCCCACACCCAAAGGTCGCCTACCACCCTACAGATGCCGCAGCAATCCTCAGTTCCCCAAGACCCACCCCCCACACCCAAAGGTCGCCTACCACCCTACAGATGCCGCAGCAATCCTCAGTCCCGTCCCACCAGCCCCTCCCCCGCTTCCCACTCTCCATCAGCCAAAGTCACCTACCGCCTCACAGATGCCACGACAATCCTCACTGAACTTTTTGGAGTACACCTCCTGGTCCTCCCTCACCCGCCGGTCCACCTCTTCCCTCTTCACCTTCTCCTTCCGTGCCCGGAACGGGGCCTGCACACACATCATGTCACACATCACACTGCATATGTCACACATCACACCGCATATGTCACACATCACACCACACTACACATGTCACACATCACACCACAATACACATACGTCACACATCACACTACATGTCACACATCACACCACACATGTCACACATCACACCACACATACATCTCACCACACATTGTCATACATCATATCACACATGCATCATACTAAACGTCACACATCACACGAACCACACATCACACAAACCACACATCACACCACATATAGGTCACACATCACACATATCATGCACATCACTATCACGACACAGATCACACACTGACATCACACCACACACATCACGCACATAACACACATCATACATAAAAACACATCACGCGCGTGCATACACATACACACATCACTCATATACACATCATAGCAAACACACCCACACAACAAACACCACACAAACCCGCATGCATGCACAAACACACACCACACACACACACACAAGCGCACAAACACATATACACACACCAAACACACACACATTGCACGCATGCGCACACACACACCACACACACACATCTTATGCATGCGCACACACACACAACGCTCACACACATGCCACACACTCATGCGCAGACACACAACCCCCCCAACACACATCACACACACACATCCAACGCACACACACACACAGACACTATGCACCACTGGCCTCCCATACACTGCCACCTGCAGGGCTTGTAATTCCTGGACGACTGTTAGTAGATTTTTTTTAAATTTTTTAACTCTTATTCAATGTTTTCGCCCAATAGTGGCTTGCAGTGTAACACTCGAACATGCCCAGTGCCACTAGCTAAACACGTGCTTACTATGGCCGCAGCCATTGCTGTTTACTTAAACGAGACTCTCGCGAGACACAGCCTCGTTTTCGGCACTTCCTGCCGGGCATTTAGCACTTTTCAGAATCCGATCTGCTTGAATTTTGAGACAGTTGTGAATTTTTAAAGCTGCAAGATGAGTTTGATGATTGCCGAGAGCTTTAACATAATCTGAACGACGATTCTAAGATGACTTTGAACAGTTTTAATGATTTTTGAGTGAGAATATTGTAAAAATCGATTGAACTAAGTGACCTTGATACTGACTGACCGAGTTTTGCCGACAATGAGAGTGAAGTTGGTACTTCAATGTGAATCAATCGCCGGACCTCCGAAATCATGAATCAAATGCCGGACCTCCGAAATCAATGTCAGTGAGTCAGTCTTGATTTCATTGATATCTATTGGCATTCTGCAGGATCTTCCTGACTGTGCTAGTTCAATGGAATGTATTATTGATTTGGTTAAGTTTTGCCAAACTTCTGAAGTTTCAAAGTTGCAAGATGAGTTTGATGACTGTCGAGAGTCAAAGTGTAATCCAAACGACTATTCTGAAGATGATTTCTGCGTGAAAATTTTATAAAAGTTGATCGTACTATGTGACCTAGACATCCACTGATTTTATACGCTGCATTTCTTGTTGTTTTTGTTTGTTTGTTTTTTCCAATTGGGAAGAGAGGAATAGGGAACGTTGTGGTAACATGAGGTATGCATAGGGTGGGACAGGGAAGGATTTTCATCTAAAATCACAATTGTGATAATGTCAAACAAAAGAGAAACAGTCAAAAACTGGTAGTCCAACTGACAAGCGAAAAGATCATGTCCACCTGTCCGCCAGAAATTTCAGGTGTCCTGGACAATCAGATAGGTGGGTATTTCCAGTCATGCACCTGACATCTAGGAATTTTGCTCTTTTTTTTTTTCTGTTCGCATTCCTGTGTGTCAACTCCATTTACTGCTATACATGACCAAGAGGGCATTTATGTCCGAATGTTCTTATCCCACTCAATGTAGGCTGCCATACTCTTGCTTCTGGGGATGTGCATACTGAGTATGTTGCCGTGTTTCTGGAACCCACCAAATACTAACAAAGATCACAAGACCTTTAATGTGTATTTCATCCTCTCTGTGTGTACACAGAAAAGGGATTGAGGCAAGAGAAGGCCTGCACATGTTAAAGAGGAAGAGTGGAAGAATTGGCACCCTTTAAGCGCTAGGTGACAACACTGAGACTGAACTCACGATCATCAAATTAAGTCCAACGCGTTAACCACTTAGCTATTGCTCCTGTAGCAACACAGAGGGCTGTTTGGAATAAAACCAACACCTGCTTGTATCCGTGTTGTATTGCATTTCATATTCATCTAGCTCTATGTATATGATCATACATTAACATGCATATGCTATAAACAGTAATCACATGATTTACAAAGGTTCTCTTCACTACCGATGCCTCAGTTGTACTATACTATGTATCTACATCACTTCAAAACATATCAAAATGTCAATGTTTGTGGTTAACAAAAACAGGCAGTATCACTGTCAGCTGATAACAAAGATATATAGTTGTATAATGAAAGTGATGATGATGGTAATCATAATAATAATAATAATTGTACCTTTATATTGAACTTTCAAACCTCTCAAAGCCCTCAACACTAACAAATGAATTGGACACAAAGCACAAAAGAACACATGTGCATGCGCACATAAACATGCGTGGAAGAAAGTGATGTTGATCCATGGGACACAGATATGGAAGGGAAAATTTTTCATGATGACCATACGCACCTTTCCTTCGGTCATTTCATAAATGATGCAGCCCAGTCCCCACCAGTCCGGGCTGAATGTGTACCGCTCGTTCTTCACCACTTCTGGAGCTGTCACACACACACACACACACAAACACACACATCACACACACATCACACACACACACGCACTGTAGGAAGTCAAACATATGCAACTTGACTCATTCTACTCCAGGTATGAGTTAATTTGTATCACGATTACTTCCCCTATGGACCAGTACCAGTATTCTCATACCAACACAGTATTCTGATTTCCTTTATTCTTGCTTGATACTGTAGGGTGTTCAATTTTAAATTGGTTGTGGAATCCAGAAGCATGAAAAGGAAATTTTCTTCCTAAAATTACGTTTTAAGTAACATACTTACCGTGACCCACTAGTGCAGACTCCAGCAGGAGTCTGACATTCCTGTCCTGTGCAAACTACTATCTGCCTACGCCGAGAAAATGAAAGTAGCTACGGCCGATAACCTTACGGAAGTAGGTAACCTCCCCTTTGCCCCCCTGACTAGCGCCTTCTGTTTTGTTTGACCAATGAAATCAACAGTCCTCTATAAGCTTTTGCTGTTTTGGTGAACCACCCTGTTTTCTCCAGCAGGGGTGTTATGTAGTGCTGGTCCTGGGGAGTTGCAGCAGGCAGGTAGCTGTGGACTTGAACAAGTTAGCCATTCTGCTTGTATTACTGAATTTCTGTTTTCGTCAGTTTCAGTAACTCAAGGAGGCGTCACTGCGTTCGGACAAATCCACATACGCTACACCACATCTGCCAAGCAGATGCCTGACCAGCAGCGTAACCCAACGCGCTTAGTCAGGCCTTGAGAAAAAAAAAAAGTAAATAAATAATGGATAAATACATAAAAAAAGAACTACTACTACAAATAATAATATGTATAAGGTGCAAAAACTTGATGAAGTCAACTATAAGAGTAAAAAATTTAAAAAATTATTTTAAAAAAAAAAATAAAAAAAAATAAAAATAAAAACGTCAATGTACAGAATAAGCCCTTTTATTCTTTATGTATTTCTATTTTCACATAACTAATTTCACTTATCAGCACAGACATTGGCCAAGTCTTGTAAGCCAAACTTCTAGGATTTCCATTCTCTTTCAAGTCAACTTTTTAACCCAGTGTCTGAATATAATTTTCTGTTAAACACATTGCATGTATGTGTTAACTCTATCAAATTTCATTTCAAATCAGCGTGTCCAAATTTCACAGAGTTGTCCCTAGCTAAATTCTACAGAAAAATTCACTTCAATAGGAAAAAAAACAAACAAAAAAATTGCAGGCAGGAAAAAATACAAAAAAATGGGTGGCGCTCTCAGTATTGCGACGCAATCTCCCTAGGGAGAGCAGCCTGAATTTCACACAGAAAAATCTGTTGTGACAAAAGAGTGTAATACAATACATTACATTTACAACCTGTCAAACCACAAATCAAATTTCACACTGACCTGGAGAGAGAAAAAAAGAGAAAGAAACGGACTGCAGAAAACTCTTACCCATATAGCCAACTGTGCCCACTCTGCCTCGGATGGTCTCCCCTGATGGTATCTCCACTGCCAGACCCAAGTCTGATATTCTCACATGACCTTCACACAGAAAAAAAGAAAGAAAAAGAAATGAAAAATGCACGCCAATATTTTCGCCTGATATATCAGTACACGTCCGAAACCCAACCACCACCACAAACAGAATTCATGGTTAACACAAGTCTCAGCAGTCAAATTCCACTCTTTTCCCAGCTTTTAAACAAACCTTGCGTTAAATTTTCCAAGACCAAAAAAACAATGTCACACACAAGCAAATCAGAAAAAAAGTATGCACAAACATATAAACAATAAGAGTGAATTATAGTGAGAAGAAAGAATGGAACTTGGAGAGAAAAAAAAAAAAGAGATCTTGAAATTTATTCAATTTTCATCACTTTGACTGGCTCTTTTAAGAAAGCAAAATCTTCTCCAACACTCTTGGTGTGGTGAAAAGTATGAAAATTCCAAGACTTTACCCAATCTTGCAGGGTAATAAACTTATTTCCACAACTATTCTGGCCCTGGAAATTATCTTTATATTATTTCTAGACTTTTCCATAGTCTTCCATGACTGCAAGAACCCTGACAATAAAGATGAAACAAAAGCGAGTTTCGGTTTCTCACACTGATGTCACTGGATTCTGATAAATCCATATTATAAGGTACACTACATCTGCAAAGCAGATGCCTGACCAGCAGCATAACCCAACATGCTTAATCAGGCCTTGAGTGCATACAAATATATTTGTGTATTTGTGGATTTCTTCTACAGAATTTTGCCAGAGGACAACTCTCTCATTGTCATGGGTTCTTTTCCAGTGCGCCAAGTGTGTGCTGCACATAAGACCTTGGTTTATTGTCTCATCCGAATGATTAGACAGTTTGATTTTCCTGTCAAACTTGGGAGAAAGAGCAAGAGCAGAATTCGAACCCAGACCCTTAAGGACTCTCTGGATTGGCAGAGGAGCATCTTAACCATTCTGCCACCTTCCTCCTGCAAAGAAAACCAGCAAATGAGTAGATCAGAAAGAAGAAATGACAGGTCAACAGACCAATCAGACGAAAGCTCGCAATGACAGTTTTTGTACATGTCAGGTATGATCTGTCCACCACCCAAGACTTTTTTTTTTTTTTTTTTTTTTTTTTTTTTTTTTTACAATATTTATATAAATCAGATGCAGAGTACCTGGAATAATCCACATGCTTTGATGCCTCATTGAAACTGAAACTAGTTACCAAGACTCTGAGCAATACTTTTTCACAACAGCACAGCCACATCCAAAACAGCACAGCAGTCCTCTCACAACCACCTGAACCCTGTGACAAGAGACTGACTGTTACAGAGTTGATGACCTCTCCATGAGGAGTAGCTGTCCTGTGACAAGAGACTGACTGTTACAGAGTTGATGACCTCTCCATGAGGAGTAGCTGTCCTGTGACAAGAGACTGTTACAGAGTTGATGACCTCTCCATGAGGAGTAGCTGTCCTGTGACAAGAGACTGTTACAGAGTTGATGACCTCTCCATGAGGAGTAGCTGTCCTGTGACAAGAGACTGACTGTTACAGAGTTGATGACCTCTCCATGAGGAGTAGCTGTCCTGTGACAAGAGACTGTTACAGAGTTGATGACCTCTCCATGAGGAGTAGCTGTCCTGTGACAAGAGACTGTTACAGAGTTGATGACCTCTCCATGAGGAGTAGCTGTCCTGTGACAAGAGACTGACTGTTACAGAGTTGATGACCTCTCCATGAGGAGTAGCTGTCCTGTGACAAGAGACTGTTACAGAGTTGATGACCTCTCCATGAGGAGTAGCTGTCCTGTGACAAGAGACTGACTGTTACAGATTTGATGACCTCTCCATGAGGAGTAGCTGTCCTGTGACAAGAGACTGTACAGAGTTGATGACCTCTCCATGAGGAGTAGCTGTCCTGTGACAAGAGACTGTTACAGATTTGATGACCTCTCCATCAGGAGTAGCTGTCCTGTGACAAGAGACTGACTGTTACAGATCTGATTACCTCTCCATGAGGAGTAGCTGTCCTGTGACAAGAGACTGACTGTTACAGATTTGATGACCTCTCCATCAGGAGTAGCTGTCCTGTGACAAGAGACTTACAGAGTTGATGACCTCTCCATGAGGAGTAGCTGTCCTGTGACAAGAGACTGACTGTCACAGAGTTGATGACTTCTCCATGAGGAGTAGCTGTCCTGTGACAAGAGACTGACTGTTACAGAGTTGATGACCTCTCCATGAGGAGTAGCTGTCCTGTGACAAGAGACTGTTACAGAGTTGATGACCTCTCCATGAGGAGTAGCTGTCCTGTGACAAGAGACTGTTACAGAGTTGATGACCTCTCCATGAGGAGTAGCTGTCCTGTGACAAGAGACTGACTGTTACAGAGTTGATGACCTCTCCATGAGGAGTAGCTGTCCTGTGACAAGAGACTGTTACAGAGTTGATGACCTCTCCATGAGGAGTAGCTGCCCTGTGACAAGAGACTGACTGTCACAGAGTTGATGACCTCTCCATGAGGAGTAGCTGTCCTGTGACAAGAGACTGACTGTCACAGAGTTGATGACCTCTCCATGAGGAGTAGCTGTCCTGTGACAAGAGACTGTTACAGAGTTGATGACCTCTCCATGAGGAGTAGCTGTCCTGTGACAAGAGACTGACTGTTACAAAGTTGATGACCTCTCCATGAGGAGTAGCTGTCCTGTGACAAGAGACTGACAGAGTTGATGACCTCTCCATGAGGAGTAGCTGTCCTGTGACAAGAGACTGTTACAGATTTGATGACCTCTCCATCAGGAGTAGCTGTCCTGTGACAAGAGACTGACTGTTACAGATTTGATTACCTCTCCATGAGGAGTAGCTGTCCTGTGACAAGAGACTGACTGTTACAGATTTGATGACCTCTCCATCAGGAGTAGCTGTCCTGTGACAAGAGACTTACAGAGTTGATGACCTCTCCATGAGGAGTAGCTGTCCTGTGACAAGAGACTGACTGTCACAGAGTCGATGACCTCTCCATGAGGAGTAGCTGTCCTGTGACAAGAGACTGATTGTTACAGATTTGATGACCTCTCCATGAGGAGTAGCTGTCCTGTGACAAGAGACTGACTGTCACAGAGTTGATGACCTCTCCATGAGGAGTAGCTGTCCTGTGACAAGAGACTGTTACAGATTTGATGACCTCTCCATGAGGAGTAGCTGCCCTGTGACAAGAGACTGACTGTCACAGAGTTGATGACCTCTCCATGAGGAGTAGCTGTCCTGTGACAAGAGACTGACTGTCACAGAGTTGATGACCTCTCCATGAGGAGTAGCTGTCCTGTGACAAGAGACTGACTGTCACAGAGTTGATGACATTTCCACGAGGAGTAGCTGTCCTGTGACAAGAGACTGACTGTCACAGAGTTGATGACCTCTCCATGAGGAGTAGCTGTCCTGTGACAAGAGACTGACTGTCACAGAGTTGATGACATTTCCACGAGGAGTAGCTGCAACATCAACTGTTAACCAACAACTAACTTTCTATCTTTTTTTTTTTCCCCGATTTAATTGTCTAAATTACAGAATACAGAATACTTTATTATCCCAAGAAGAGAAATTCATGTGTGGTGTATGCTACACAAAAAAAACATGAAAATAACAGTCATTCAATGAAAATATATAAATGACATAAAATGCTGAAATGCTGAGCTGATGCGGACCTTTTGTATAATGATCATAATCAAACACATGTAATCATTATATACTTTCACAGTCACTCATCATGAAATACACAAGGAACATGGAACTGACATTCACTTAGCATGCCACAATAAAGAGGTCACACTACTGAACTGATTCGCCTTTTATGCCCATGAGTGGGCTACAACAGGAGAAGGGGTTGGGTGAGTGAGGGTTCTGTTAAGGACCATGGGTTTCAAGGAGATGCACTTCAAACACTTCAAAATCAAAAACAAGTACTCACCATCATCATCTAATAAAATGTTCTCTGGTTTCAGATCTCTGAAACACAACAGAATATGTTTTTGTTTTTTTTTAATGAAAAAAAAAAAGAAAACAAAAAAGGTATACTAATTTATCATTGAACTTAGACAGCAGGACCTAAGTAAATGATGTCTTCTTAAAGCTTTTGTGTGTGTGTGTGTGTGTGTGTGTGTGTGTGTGTAGGTTTGAGTGACAGAAGTGTTGATGTGTGTGTGGTTGGTGTGTGTGTGTGTGTGTGTGTGTGTGTGTTTGGGTGGCAGGAGTGTTGATGTGATTGTGATTGTGGGTATAGGTGTATGGTTATGGGCATGGGTTTGTGGTGCTCAAATTTACACAAACACTTCAGTGGACATGACTGCTGTGATTGTTGTATAAACAGCAGATTTTTTTCTTCTATATCTCATGTCACAGGTGACACTGTTTCAACAAGTCTATACATTCCTGACAGTGACAAACAATCAGGGACACCACAACCTAACCGCTGCACAAGAAATACATCATCCTCACTGTCACACACACACGTTTGTTCTGCCCTCTGAGCCACTTCTGGCCAGGGACAGTGCGTCTTCCATTCTTAATACTCCAACATTGTTCATGATGGTGCAGAAGCAGTTGTTAGTCTTTGGACATCTCTTTCAGAGTTGATCCGTAATCAGGGTTTGAGGACCCATTTCAGCACAGTGCTGAGCCCAGAGCTGATCCGTAATCAGGGTTTGAGGACCCATTTCAGCATAGTGCCGAGCCCAGAGTTGATCCGTAATCAGGTCTGAAGACCATTTCAACATAATGCTGAGCCCAGAGTTGATCCGTAATCAGGGTTTGAGGACCATTTCAGCACGGTGCCGAGCCCTTGGGAAAGGCTGTTCACTGCAATATCCCCTCACTCCACCCAGGTGTGACCAGGAAGCCAACTTCAGGTGGGGAACAAGAGAAGGAGAGAAAAGGGCCCCACCTTCCCATGCCAAGCCCTGGACACAGTGGATAATACACTGCAGTCTACCACTGTGGCCAAAAAGAATTACATTGTTTTGTGCTTTTTTGAGTTGTCCTGATAAAAAGATTAATAAAACCTGTTGTTTTGTGCATGATGATTTGGTGTGCCTTGTACATGTTATGTCTTCCTCTCTGTCAGAAAGTTTGATATTAGCTGTCCCCTCCCCAAATATTCCGTTTTCATGCTGTCTTTTTTATTTTTATTTTTATGCCATTGTGCTTTGATAATGGCTTGGTGCGTGTGATGTGTGTGTGAATTGTCAAACTGACTTCAAACTGACCAAGTAAAGAAATTCACTGAATGCAAAAAAATAAAAAAAATAAAAAATAAAAATAAAATAAAGATTCTAAAGGACTGAATCTTTTTCTACACAGACGTATATAGCCCAACACTCAGCTTATATCACACAGTGACGTAAGTTTACATTTGGGCCAACAGCAAAGTGAGAGCTGTATTATCAATGGTTTCTCCAGTCAATGGGAAATCATTTACAGCTTAGTCTTTTGTGAAGGACTATGACTCTCAAACTAGGAGGCAAAATTGCACTGGCTCTTAGTGCTGCAGCCTTGTGTGCTAGTTGGCCTTTGGGAACCATCCCAACGCTGACTGTCCTAAAACCCTTTTGGCCGAGAGAGTGGGATATAACTTGGGCAAAACACTCTCCGCTATAATCAAATTCTAGCCCAAATAGTCGGAACAGCAGTTGCCTCCTCTGCTGTTCTGATGGTCATAGTCGGACATGACTGACTATCATATATATATATATATATATATATTTTTTTTTTTTTTTTTTTTTTTTTTTTAAACCATTTATATTGTTTCAAACCATCAAACATCTTGACCCTGGAGCACTGAAACTTCCCAACATACTTTCTTAGTGAACTGAAAGCTCAGGTCAAAAAGGGTTACACACTTTCACTGGGCTGTTCCTCACATGACGTCATCACCAAGCGAGGCCCACTGTTCACCTGTAAACGATGCCCTCCTTGTGCAGGTCAGCCAGGCCACAGGTGATCTCTGCTGCATAGAAGACGGCTCTCTCGTCTGAGAATCCTGGGTTGCCCATGTTGTGGATGTGGAACTTGAGGTCACCGCCATTCATAAGGGTCAGTACCAGACACAGGGCCTCTTTGGTCTCAAAGGCATAGGCCAGGCTCACCTGCCATCGTCATCGCAACTATTTATTATTGCTGCTGTTATCGTTGTTTATATTATCATTCTTATCATTATAGGCCAGAATCACCTGCCTCGTCATCAAAACTCTTCTTTACTGCTACTGTTATTATTGTTTTCTATTATCATTATTATCATTATAGGCCAGGCTCACCTGCCCTCATCATCACAACTATTCATTATTGCTAATGTTATCATTATCATCATTATTATTATTATAGGCCATGCTCACCTGTCATCATCATTACAACTCTTCATTATTGTTAATGTTATCATTATTATCATAATCATTATTCTTATAGCAGGCCAGGCTCACCTGCCATTGTCATCACAACTGTTCATTATTGCTAATGTTATTATCATCATCATTATTCTTATTATAGGCCAGGCTCACCTGCCAAATCATCACAACTCTTCATTACTGCTATATCATTATTATCATCATCATCATCATTTTTAATTTAGGCCAGGCTCACCTGCCATCGTCATCACAACTATTTATTATTGCTACTGTTATTATTGTTATTATTATCATTATTCTTATCATAGGCCAGGTTCACTTGCCATCATCATCACAACTATTTATTATTGTTAATGTTATTATCGTTATCATTATCATTATTATTATCATTATTCTTATCATAGGCCAGGCTCACCTGTCATCATCATCCACAACTATTTGTCATTGTTACTGTTATTATTGTTAGTATTATTGTTATTATTACTGTTATTATTATTATCATTATTATTATTATCATTGGCCAGGCTCATCTGTCATTGTCACCACAACTATTCATTATTGCTACTGTTATTAGTGTTATCATTATCATTATTATTATCATTATTCCTATTATAGGCCAGGCCCACCTGCCATCATCATCACAACTATTCATTATTGCTACTGTAATTATTGTTATCAATTATCATTATAGGCCAGGCTCACCTGCCATCATCATCACAATTCATTATTGCTGCTCTTATTACTGTTATTATCATTATCATTGTTATAGGCCAGGCTCACCTGCCATCATCATCATCACAACAATTCACTATTGCTACTGTTATTGCTATTATTAATATCATCATAATGTTATTATTATCATAGGCCAGGCTCACCTGCCATCATCATCACAACAATTCATTATTGCTACTGTTATTGCTATTATCAATATCATCATCATTATTATTATTATCATAGGCCAGGCTCACTGCCATCATCATCACAACTATTCATTATTGTTACTGTTATTATTGTTATTATCCTCATTATCATTTTAGCCTTGACTCACCTGCCATCATCATCACTTACTCATTATTGCTACTGTTATTATTGTTATTATCCTCATTATCATTTTAGCCTTGACTCACCTGCCACCATCATCACCTATTCATTATTGCTACTGTTATTATTGTTATTATCCTCATAATTTTAGCCTTGACTCACCTGCCATCATCATCACTTATTCATTATTGCTACTGTTATTATTGTTATTATCCTCATTATCATTTTAGCCTTGACTCACCTGCCATCATCATCACTTATTCATTATTGCTACTGTTATTAATATTATTATCATTATTACAATTATTATTATTATAGGCCAGGCTCACAGTGCATCATCATTATAATCACAACAATAATACTAATCATTATTATTATTCAAGCAAGGCTCAAGTATTATAATAATCATAACATGACTGCTGCAGAAAAGGGCACTTCACACAAGAGTAGATGGCTGGTAATATACCTAACTGAGGTCACTGTCCACTCTTGCAGACTATTATTTTGCAGAGACATGAATCACACATCTGCCAGAGTCTGTACTGGTACCTACCAGTTATATCACACTGTCCAACATCTCAAGGTGCTTTATATTAACAAGTCAGCCAGAAACAAACCATACACACACACTCTCTCTCTCTCTCTCTCTCACACACACACACACCGATAATTCATTACACATAGTCATCTTGTTCATAAACAAAGTTTACAAACCAAGTAAGAATAACACAAGCATAAGCAAAGACTACAAATGAGGATTGGTTTTCATATGATTGGTGGGGGTTCCATTTGATTGATTGTTTTTTCTAACCCCTTGACTGCTTTCGATAATTGTCAGTGAAGGGCTGTCACCTCACTAAGACAGAAATCACAGGTCAGGATGCCATTGAAGGGCTGTCACCTCACTGAGATCAGACAGCGCTTCTTCTAGGTCAGGATATCAGTGAAGGGCTGCCACCTCACTGAGAAAAGACAGAGCTTACAGGTCAGGACATCAGTGAAGGGCTGTCACCTCACTGAGAAAAGACAGAACTCACACGTCAGGATGTCAGTGATGGGCTGTCACCTCACTGAGATAAGACAGAGCTTACAGGTCAGGACGTCAGTGATGGGCTGTCACCTCACTGAGAAAAGACAGAACTCGCAGGTCAGGACATCAGTGAAGGGCTGTCACCTCACTGAGATAAGACAGAGCTTACAGGCACTGTCACCTTACTGAAATAAGACAGACATCACAGGTCAGGATGTCAGTGAAGGGCTTTCCGATCACAGAAATAGGACTGAGCTTACTGGTCAGGACGTCAGTGAAGGCCTGTCCCTTCACTGAGATAAGACTGAGTTTACAGGTCAGGATGTCAGTAAAGGGTTGTCACCTCACAGTGTGCACATGCACCAAGTGGTCTTTGCGTCATCTGCTGTTATTGCATCATCTGCTGCTGTCGTGTCAACTGCTACAGTGCAAGTTGCACTGGTGTTGTCTGCTGCCACAATTTCATTTTCATGGAAACTGCTTTTGATGACACACTCTGTTCCCAGACAGTGACGAGCGATGTGCAGACATCTTGGGGGGTTGCACATTTCAAGCGGCCAATTTCAATGAAGGAATGGTCACCATCTGTCATCCACTTATCCCACAGAGCTGACAGACCGGTCTTGAATGGCTGATATTGTATCTGGCGCACAGACAAGCGTGCTATCAACTGATCAGTCACGGCGGTTGGAATTCAGTGAAAGGAGGACGGAAACTATGGAAAATAAATAAAAATAAAATGACATTTTAAAAATAAAAAAAATCCACAACAAGCACAGCCCAGGTGGGACTTACCACAAACCTGGAGTTGACCTTCTGCAGGATGACCTTTTCGTTCAGCACCATTGCCTCCCCTTTGCGCTTCTTGATGCGCTTCTTCTCCAGCTTCTTGCAGGCGTACATCTTCCCTGTGGCCCGCACCTGGCAGGCACACACCTCCCCAAACCCTCCCTTGCCCAGCACCCGGTACATGCGGAACGTGTTCTTCGTCACCGGTTGGCTGGCAACACACACACACACATACACATACAAATACACAAATGTACACACAAGCAAGTATATGCATGCACACACATACAAGCACATCCCAAACATTTCTCTTTTTTGTCACAACAGATTTCTGTGTGTGAAATTCGGGCTGCTCTCCCCAGGGAGAGCTCATCACTACGCTAAAACCACCACCCATTTTTTGGTTACTTTTTTCCTGCATACATGAGCCATGATTGGAACCAGCGCACTCAGATTCTCTCACCTCCTAGGCGGACGCATTATCTCTAGGCCATTACTCCACTTTGACTATTTTACTGAATAACAGTGAAAACACTTATCGTAAACATTTTCTTATATGTCAACAACTATAAGTTAAAACTATTTTTAGACATCTGTGCAGAAAACTGAAACACGCAAGCAAACCGTTCTGCATCTGAATGAAAGAAAAATCCCTGTACAAACCCTGAAAATATCACGCTTGTTGATGCTCTTTTGTGTTAGCTCGTATTTTTAATATATGTGAACTGTTGAACAATCAAAGATTATTTCAAACAATTTCTAACTCACTGCATAGAATAAAATAAACATAAAACAACTCACCTTTCCAACCACTTCCATTGCAAATAGCGTTTGAAGTACATACTACTGACAAACTCGGAGAACGGTCCTTCTGACAGGTATGCTTTCACCACCCTGAAGAAATAAAAGTGGAAACTGTGTAAGTATCAATCAATACCTTTCAATGACTCGTACTGACTTATGTCCTGTCTCACTGGCTTTCACCCAAAGGATTACTATGGTGGGCTTTGCTCACATCATCCACTACACTGGAGTTAGCTTAAAAAAAAAAAAGAAAATCATTACCTGTCATTTCTGAACTGCTCTTGCCAGTAACTCTCTATCTCACTGCTGTCAATGTAACAGTAATGTGAGGCACACTGCTGGCTTCACACAATGTAACTCAATTTCATTCTTTCCATGTTCAATGAATTTCACACATTTGTATTTTTTACTTTCACTTTCTACATTTAATAGATCTCATTAATAATTATTTAATAAAAAAAAAAAAAAAAAAAAAACCATTGTTAAACTACAAGCAGAAACTCTCAAACTGCCAGCCACCAATTCCCTCTGTTCACTTCTGTATCAGTGTGTTTCAAGGTGTCACGAAACTGCCAACAGCACCAAAGACGACATCAAACACAAGCATGAGGACAGACACGTGAACAGAGCCAGAAGTGGACACTAACTCTGCACAGCAGTTGAAGAGTTCTTTGTTGGCGTTCTTCTGGTCCATCTGTTCTTTCACCACAGACACATGGTTGCCGTTGACATGCATCACGTACATCTCTGACTGCAAAGAAAAAATTATCCCATTCAATTATACAACACTTGATTTCAAATGATCAATGACAATTGAAAATACACCCACACAGACAATGGTGTACAGTAATAATAATAATAATAATAACAACAACAATAGCACATTTATATAGTGCTTTCAAACCCATCAATATGACATTTATAAAGCACTTTCAAACCTATTTATAGTCTATGAATAGTTCATTTATATCATACTTTCAAACCTATTGATAGTACATTAAGTACATTTATATAGCTTTCAAACCTATCAAAAATGATAGCATTTTCAATCCTATCAATAATGCATTTATGTTACTTTCAAACCTGTCAATAGTATATTTATATAGCTTTCAAACCTATCATTAGTACATTTCTAAATGTTTCAGACTTATCAATACTGAACAGTACATTTATACAGCATTTTTAAACCTATCACTAGTACATTTCTGTAGCTTTCAAACTTGTCAATAGTACATTTACGCAGCTTTTTTAAACCTGTCATCAATTAGTCTGATTTATATAGTTTTCAAACCTATCAGTAGCAAATTTATATAGCTTTCAAACACACTGTACATTAATATAACATTTTCAAACCTATTCATAGTACATTTATCTAGTTTTCAAACTTACCTATCAACAGCACATTCATACATGATGTTCAAACCTATCAACAATACATTTCTATAGCTTTCAACCCTATCTTTAGTACATTTACATAGCATATTCAAACCTATCTTTATCAACAGTACATTCATATAGTTTTCAAACCTATCATTTGTACATTAACATGTGGGTGTCTATGTGTGTGTGGGTGTGTGTGTGTGTGTATGTGTGGGTGTGTAAATATGTGTGTGTGGGTGTGCGGATATGGGTGAGCGGGTGGATGGTGGTAATGGGTGAGTAGGTGTGTGATCAGACTCACTAACACCCACACCCACTGTGCGTCAACGTGATGACTGACATCTGCACAACATGCCCATCCCAGACACTTCTCATGTGTAGCACTCACATCATGCTGCAAAAAGCGTTCAAACACCTCTTCAGCTTTACCCAGGCGTTTTTCATCAGGCGTTACTTCAAAGTCTCTCTGGAAACAAACGCAAGGAACATACTCAGGAAAGAAATATACTGCAGAAAAAAAAGGTCAATCCATCCAACCGTGATCTTTATTCTAATTTAAGATGAAAACAGGGATCAAATGGACAAGTTCTGTTTCAGTCTTCTGTTTTAGTCTGAAACTGCCTCATGACCTCTACCATTACACACTGACCAAACATTAAAATCTGTCACTTTCCCAAAATCTTTCTAAAGAATCTCATGCCTAAAAAAGATGAAATTACCAGACATGTACTTAAGTTTTTTGTCATTTTGTTGTACTTGTTTTTTCGCTCCCTACAGAATGGACTGGGGCAAAGGAGTGATATTTCCACTGGGACTTTCAAGCAGTAATGTTGCTAGAAGTAAAGCAAGACCTGTCAAGACCCTAAAACAAAACCCCACCATACAATCAAAAGAAGGTGTACTACTTGTCCTCTGTCCAACATGATTATATTGTTCCATTTCAATTCTACAGAATTCTGCCAGTGACAATCCTTTTCCTGCTGCAGTTTATTTTATTTACAGATTACAGTATTACCCCAACAAAGAGAAATCAATTAATCTTCACTTCACCATGAAGCAAAGCAAAACATTTACAAAGTACTGTATTACGTCCACAAAGAGAATTAATTACTGTTCACCTCACCATGACCCCCTCCTTACCACTGCATCCAGAAACACCATGGCCTTGTGAAGGTCAGGGCTGGTTTCGCAGAACTGCTTGAACAGGTGAGCCCCTATGGGCTGCTGCTCTATTACATAATGATATGTCACCTCTGCAAAAGCAAACACACACACAAAAGTTACCAATTTCTATCCATAGTTCTATTTTTGCTGCGTGAAGTCATTACAAAAAAACAAAAACAAAAACCCCAACAACCATAAATGGCAGCATGGTCATCATAACCCAGAATTATATTTCCATCTGACATAAGGTTCTGCAAACCATCAGCATCGTTTCCGGCAATAATAAATTTGTTATATGCATGCAATATTAAAGATAATGAAATATAAATTACATGAATTTTTTTTAACTTGAATCAATCGCAGGTCTTCTTAGCCAGGTCAATTCACACCCACTGTAACACCCAATTCCAAGGGCTCCCAACACACAGCACCCCTGTGAGGCCTGTGAACGTTACAAGTGCAAAAGACACTGGTAAAATACCAATAAAAAATTACATTTTTCTGATAAATCACATATTAGCTTTTAAAATGTTAGAGAAACACCCATGGGTGCCCTAAAATCATATGCATTTAGGATTCATGATTGCACCTCATGTGACACAATTTTGAGGGGGTTTTGTTGTTTGCGCTATATTCAGTCATAATCATAACTCAGCAGTACAACAAAACATTTCCAGGCAGCCATTCCTACATCCCAGAACTTGAAAACTGAAATATGTATGGGGCTGAGTGGGTTGGGGGTGGGTGGGTCTTTTTCATTTATTTTTTTTTTTTTTTAATAATAATTCTGTTGTCTTTTGTTGCTTACAGCTCAGCCAACTGCACAGGGTCATGTCAAAACTGAAAACTGTAAACATCTGGGAACCTGGAACTCCTCAGACTGTCACAGGGACAATTCATCATAAGTCTGTGATTGTGAGATGCTAGGCTCCTGTCTGCCTGGTCACATTCTGTGCTGTCCTATCCAGCAAAACAACAGGGACTGTGACAGCGTGAGGGGCCCACAGAGGTTCACGCTGGTGAGGAAAACCAGGAAATGACTCACACGACCCTTGGCAAAATGACAGTCAGGGACTAAATAGCAAAGGTCAGGAGCCACTCACTGCACCATGATAAACTGGAGCAATCAGATAAATGCAAATGCCTGGCACTTGTAGCAGGCCAGCAGGAAAACAAGAGGCATGAGTCCCTGAAACCTTGCCCTGTGGGACAGATCACATCCAACTGATGGCAGGACACAGCAGTGATATATATAGCTGATCTGTATAACAACAACATAAACTGTTTTACCTTAAAACTTGAATTTCATGCCAAGATGTAAGCCTCAAGTTAAAAACACTGATAATTCAAGCACATGATATAACTTGAACACTCACGTATTTTGTTCTTGATGTCTTCACACTGGGTGATATGAGGAAATTTCAGTATCTGCTTCCATTTCTTGCTCTTTCCTTTCCGCTTGCCGCCACCACCTGTTACATAAGCATACTTCTGACTTGGATGTATTGCAAGACTGACAGAACTTTTACAAAATGAAAAAAGCCTGACTCTGGCAAAATTCTGTAGACAAATCCACTTTGTCAATAAAAAGTAATACAGTTTACATATAAATTATATCTCTATATATTAATATCTATTTTTCATATTCTTTTTATTGACAAAGTGGATATAAGTAATAATAATAGGTGGTGCTGATGTGGGTGAATGCAGCCAAAATTTCAGACAGAAAAATATATTGCAGCAAAAAGCTGTTCGAAAAAACAACAAAACAAACAAAAAAATAGAAACTAAAAAAAACACACAAACAAACAAACATGATAATACAAATTACAATATATACATACATATACATATATATATATATATATATAATATATACACAGAGACTGAGAGAGAGACTGACACATGATGTGGGTCCAGCCTATTGTTCTGTCACCTCCTATTATGGCAATTTTCACACATGCAAAAATGTGTATGCATACTTTTGTGCATACATGTGGGTGTTCTTATTGTTGTACTTATAAATCTTTTCTTTTCTTTTTTTTTTTAAAACACCTTGAGATCTATCTACTTGAACTAGGCATGCAATAAACAGCATTACCATCATAATCATTATCAATGATCCATCATCATCATCATAATATTCAATCATCATCAAATACCTATCATGAAGTCTGCAAGTGAAAGTACTGAATAGATAAAAATGGTGATAATGTCCACCAGACTCCAGCAAACCAACATCATAAGCAATTTCCCCAAAAGCCTATTCATTATGTATTTTAGTTGTAGTTGTAGTAGTAGTTGCTGTTGTTGTCACTGTTGTTGTTTTTGTGTGTGTGTGTGGGGGGGGGGGGGTGTTTTTTTAAAACTACTAAATAGAAGGGGCCACATGACAGGAAATAATGACCAGATGACATTAGTGAAAAGTTAACAATTAATGAATTATTCAAAGGAAATACAAAATGTATATATGTGTGTGAGTGTGTGCGCGTGTGTTTACTTGATTATTCATTTGTCTACATTAGATTTATTCATCATCATCATTATCAATATCATTGTTCATCTTATTCTCATATATATATATATATATATATATATATTCATTAAAGTCATTTCTCTAATTTTTTTAATCTATGTTAATTCTATTTCAGTATTTGCCCTCAATTGGCTCAAAACCTGACTTAGCATGATGGGTTGGGCTGTTTGTCAGGCATCTGCTTTGCAGATTTGGTGTTGCATAAATGGATCTGTCCGAACACAGTGACGTGCCGCCTTCTTGAGCAACAGAACTGAACTGAGCAAGAAATACACCATAACTAGACTAAATGATCACAGCACAAAATTTGTACCAACAGCCCATTATCAAATACATACATCAAAACCACTTATTTGATACATGTAACTGTCAACTTAGTGGTGTAACATAGTTATCTCAAGAACTGGAACAGCAGCCATGTAACATGCTGTTCAAAAACCATGGTTTGAACATTAACACACACATACGCACATATGCACACATACACATGTGCACACAAACATGTGCACACACACACACACTTACACACACACACATACACACGCACACCTATTTTCTCCCTATCCAACTTGCTCTCACTTGCATTTACACAAAGTGACAAATGCACTAAAGTGCTCTGACCATCAGTATTATAGCAGTGTAATTAACGCATGGAAGGCGGGCATGAGGTGAAAGCTGTAGGCTGGCGGAAGAATGGTGATTTTCGGTATTGGTTTCACCACAATTTCTGTTTTTGTGAGACAAATCAGACCATGATATTGATAAACAGTAGTCTAAACAATACCCCTCTCCCAGTGCTCCCTCCTGTGGCCAGCAACTAAGGCAAGCTGTATCACAATAATAATCAGCTTATGTCTTTGATATTAAATTAATTACATGCCAGATGAGGTAAAAATGTCCTTATTTGTTTCAGTAAGAAAACTGGGGTTAGGGGGTCTTCTTGTGACTGATAATTTTTTTTTTTTTTTAATAAATCACCGAATGTGGATTCCAGAGAAGGGAGGTCATGCATCTATCACACACCAAATAATCAGTAGAAACAATACCCCTCTCCCAGTGCTCCCTTCTGTGGCGAGCAACCAAGGCAAGCAATGGCCATCACACCATTTGACCCTAGGTGGACTATCAGGCATATCATACCCCTGATCAGCCCATTACAAAGAAAGATAGACGATAAGTCATGACAGCAGCAGCTACCAAAAACTGCCTCAAAGAGGAAGAGCCTCCTAAGAATGAGAGAAATCCCAACTAAAAATATGTAATTTACAGTATAAGAGTCAGAGGATTTATGTTCATTTATGTCTTTTTGTGCCCATCTTTTACTAGGTTACCAACATATTATCAAGCTTCTGTCTTCCTCCATCTCAAGGTACTTTTCCTTTCACATTATCATTATGACACAAACCCAGACAAAGCCTAAAGTTACCAGCACTCCTTGATTTAGCAATGAAAACAAAACAAAAAGAAGAAGGAAGCAAAAAACTGATGCCGAGTCAATTCGGACTACTTTGGTGATAATGTCTGTTCAAAATATGCAGGAAATCGCTGACTCACTCCTGATTGAAATTTGGCTTTTCAAAATAACTGTTTTTGATAAATTTCATATAGCCTTGTAAGTCACATTATTTGCTTTATCCTAGTCACTACCCAACACCCCTCCACCTCTTGATGACAGACAATTTCTCTCTTTCAAAACTGGATGAAGAAGGTTTTTATACATGCGTATGCCTAAAAAATGCACTGAGCAGTGAAGGTCCTGATGGGGTGAGGGGGAGAATCCCCCCCGAACTGTTGAAGCTGAAGCCAAGAGAAAGTCTGTCACCTTTCAAGTGCAACAGGATTCCTTTTCCAGCTGTTTATATTAAAGGTACAAAACAAAAGATGTCATTTTATTCTAAACCTACAGTATCAATGCTTTCTGAAGTTTTTCTTCAACTTTTGAGAACATAATCATTTATCTTATGAGATAAACTTTCCTCGGCTCCATAGAGGTTCACATCAGGGATTTATATGCATCACTGGTGCTTTGAAAATGGAAAGAATTATGTGCAACATATTCATCAAACAGATCCCTGGAACATTCTTGAAACTTCCAAAAGGGGCACATAAAAAGAGTAAAAATCCAATATGGCAATAGCAGTTTTAGTCTCACCCTAAAAAGTATAATCTTCTGCAAAAATTAAAATGTTGTCTCCCTTGGACACTTCTTGGTGTCCTTGGCTCAGAAACTTTTTTTTAAATTTTTTTTATGATGACAACAGACAAGAAGGCATGTCTATCTTTGTATGTGTGTACCAGTGCAACCCCCACATTCATATGTTAAGACTGAAACAGAAGCAGCAAGCCTACTGTCCAAACCTCAAAAGGAAACTCAGCCCACTGCCGCCTCACCAACGCCCAGGACACAACCAACAGTTTCCCATCATCACCACCAGAACACAGTACAGAGGCTCTTCATTTTTACCCAGAACCATCATAGACTGGAACTGCCTGCCCCAAGTAGCTGTGGAGGCCAAACTGCTTGACACTTTTGTGTCAAGGGTCTCCAAGCAGTAAACAACACTTCCAGTGCCCCCCACGCCCCACGCCACCTCCCCCACCCCACCTCTCCCACCCCGATCCCCTATCCCGTTACCTCCTGTCCCTCCTCACCCTCCAATTCCCCTGAACAGCAGTGGCATGATGCCACCTTCACCTCTACATCTTCTTCAAATCATCAAGGGACACCAACTACAAAATAGTAGTAGCCAACCCCCCAGTTTTAGGTGCCAGAATAATCAATTTATATGATATTAATAGTGGGCCCTCAACAATGAAGAAGAAGAAACAACCTGGCTTTTAGTTGCACACAAAATATTTTATACCTTTCACCAACCATGGTTCAACTAAACAATCATACTCAGTTTCCGTGGATATGAACAGCTGATGAAACCAACCCAGTGGAAATGACAAATCCTCCAACAACCTAGAACTTTCACCCTAATCCATGTGCTTATAATAACATACATAGCAATCAATATCTATTGCTGGTCAGAGCATGTGTGCTTGTGATTTCATGCAAGTGCATGCAAGG
The DNA here is from genome assembly GCF_041734735.1 of Babylonia areolata. Lineage (NCBI taxonomy): Eukaryota > Metazoa > Mollusca > Gastropoda > Neogastropoda > Buccinidae > Babylonia > Babylonia areolata. Next base: position 69,577,755 of record NC_134877.1, on the reverse strand, counting down.
GAGAGGGAGAGAGTGTGCATGTGTGTCAGCATGTGTGTGTGTGTGTGTGTGTGTGTGAGTGTGTGTGTGTGTGCATGCATGTATGTATGTCAAGTCTGTAAAAGTGTGTTCATGCACTGGTGTTTGTACACTGAATATGCACGTACATGATGACAATCAGAAGAGGATAACTTAAATAATAAAAATAGTGACTGACAGAAATGACTGGGAAAGCAAGGGCAACCTGCAGTGATCAACTGATGTGATGATGTCAAAAATATCATTGGCTGTATCACAGTATCTGTTTGTCTTTGACATCAAATCAAGTACATGACAGTTGTTGTGAAAATGTCCTTACTCTTAGTAAGAAAACTGGGGAGAGGGGGTCTACTTGTGATTAATATATATACATATATATTTTTTACATCACCGAATGTGGGTTCCAGAGAAGGGAGGTCATGCATCCATCACACACCACATAAACAGAAGAAACAATACCACTACTTGCTCATGATCAAACATGCCAACGAAAGCAAGCATGCAGGAGTATTTAATGGGGAAGAATCCTCAATGAACAGCTTCAAGTATGATCACGTTGTGGTTCAACAACAAAACTTATATCGTGCCATAACATCATGATGATGATGGGGTTTTTTTTTCATCAGAGCGAATCTTCAAGATGGTAAAGACTGGCGTGACATATTTGACAAAGTTTATTTCCTTACCTTCGCGTGCTTTTATATAAACTGTGTTTGCAACAATATTTTCCAGTTCCATCGAGGCGGGAATCGGGTACTGGGCTTCAGCAGGGTCAACCCCAGACCCCTATTGAGTCCACAAACTCGCCTCTGTCACAAGGGTGTGGTGAGCTGAAGGCAAAATGGCTGCTTCTCTCATGAAGAGATTACGGCGATGGAGGTCGTTCATTGGCTAAAATTTTCATTCCGTCGAAAGCTCTCAAAATGTGGTGTCTGCTGTCGCTACTTTATCGATCACATATCAGACCATTTTTTACCATTTATTCAGACTGCTGGTGAGTAAACAACGTCTGTAATGACACGATTCGTTTCACTATATATTTGAAAATTAAGTAATAAGCTTGTAAAAATCCAACCGGATTAAAAACTTAAAAAAAGGGAAAATGCAGACAAGCGGATCTCTGACTTCTGAGCCGGCCAAGCTTGGTGCCTTGCAGCTCGTCTGGTGATATCGATTGGCAGCTGCACCACGCGGATTACTAGTGTCAGTGGCTGAATGCTGTGAAGTCACTAGATCACTTTTGTTTTTGTCCTGTCTCTTCAACTGAAGATAGGAGAAGGAACGTGGGGAATATATAGCAAAGAGAGGGACTAGAGAGAGGGATCCAATTCATCGAATTAAGTTTTCCATCTTTAGCACCACCTTAAACATCCTGATGGCCTCAGTTCATCCCCACGTCATTCCAAAGACCGGATACACCACGGACAGAACTCTAGTCCATCCCCAGTTGCTGCCTCCTAGTTACCCCTTCTCCACCGTGACCCCATCCGCCCGCCGGCCGGCACCTAGTCACGGTTTTCCCGTACCGTCACTGTTTCCGAACTGAGTCCGAGTCAAGTCAATTACTGGGGGAAAACTGCACTGACAAAAACAACTGTTCATCTTACTAAACTTACTCATCGACATCACTGAATACAATCATAATATACTATGAAACGCCGGATATTCACAATATTTTTTTTTTTTTTTAAGTGCCTAGTCGACGACTCAACTCAGTAAAACTCAGCACTCCGTCATTGATTGACCGACAGTTAGTGCATGGACACTGCATGACGGACTGACTCAGCTTGATAGTAACAAAAATAAATAACTGACTCCGGTCGGCATGAAATAGTGACACCAGTTCCGCAACAGGCAGTGAATATTCTGTATGAGATTTACATACACAAATGGTGAACCTTTTTGGTTGCAGGTCAGTTTAAATTTCCCGGCATCTGGCACTGGGTCAGTAGGAGGCATCAATTTCAAGCCGTTCAAGTTAGTATGATCCTGGTTTTTTCCCGGCCACACACGCGGCGGCTTGCACTGTGACCGGCTGCACTGACCAGTGACTCATATGTACGCCGGGTCAACGTCAGTGGACAGGCGGAAGGTCATCAGTGGCGGCCCGGGAACATTTTGCACAGTGTTTGCTTCATTTTTAAAAAAGAAACTGACCACCAAAAAAAAAAAAAAGAGGCGGAAAACTTTTAGCACTGAGATGCCCATACTGAACAACGTAACCGTAACAACAAACCATGCGCGCAGGTCTGAGCTGTCCTGAGAGCCTACCATCAGCAGTATCCGATGAACATCAGTTGACATGTAAAATGAAATAGATTAACTGAAATAAACAAATAAGTAAATACGTATGCCTATATGCATTACCACTTGTTGACCATGATAACGATTTTTTTCCCTGCTGTAACAGTTACTTTTTCTTTTTTTTTCTTCTTTTTTTTCTTTTTGCTCAGTGATACGATCTTTCAGTTCGTTAGCTGACTGAACCACTTCAGTCTTGACTTGCTATCATGTATTCATGGATGAGGGCCCAACACCTCAGAAACATGGTTGCCAGACTCGAGTGTGCGTGCTAGATATGATATGGGCTAACCTTCAGGGTCTTGACTGAACTAATATAATGTATGAATTATTCTGTAGTGCCAGTGATGGAAGGTGTGGATCGAGAGGAACGGGGAAAAGTTGGGATGGGTCAGTGGACTCGGAGAGGGAAAGCCGGGGAAGGGGCGTGGGAGTCAGTTGTACCACGTGAGGTGGCACCATCAGTGCCGGTCTCGCCATTTGCTGGCGCCAATTAGTCAGTTGAAGTTCGCCTGGCGTCGGCTGGCCTCCGTCCGAGTTGTCCAATCGAATGCCGGCATCACCGCTTCAGTTTCACTGCGGACGTCACTGAGTGGTGTGGGATGATGTGCAGAACAAGCAGGCAATTGTACTGCGTTGTGACGAACGGAAAATACAAATCAGTGGGCTACATTGACAGTATTATACAATACAACTTGATATAACACAATGCAATACAATGCTCTGTATTGTTTTCTGCCGTTTGTCACAACTACAGCTGTATTTTTACGATCTTTGTGAAATTCGGACTGAGCCGGGAGAGGGGGAGCTCGTCGCCACTTTTTTTTCTATTTTCTCTTTTTTTTTTAATAATGAATTTGCTTTACTGTCAAAATGGCGGTGTTTTTTTGTTTGGTTGGTTGGTTGTTGTTGTTTTGTGTTTGTTGTTTTTTGTTTGTTTGTTTTGTTGTTGTTGTTTTGTTTTGGCTTTCCTGCAGAAATCTGCCAGGGACAACTGTTTAGCTGTCCGACAAATCATTGGGTCCGTCTTCAACAATACCCGGGCAGCGCTACCTTAATTCAGTGCGGTACGGTGACGGAGTGCTGCACTGCCAATGTTCTTGGCCCGCACGGCGGCCGGACTGATTTGGACCAGCACAGAATCGGCAGAAATTAACTGAACGAAAAGACTGAACCTCAGTTCCTTCATATTTGCGCTTGACTTAGCGTGTGTGTGGGTTTGTTTTTTGTTGTTTTTTGTTTTGTTTTGTTTGTTTTTGTTGTTGTTTCAGTGTTTTGTTTTGTTGTTGTTGTTTGTTTTGTTTTTAATTCTTTGTGAGGCTGAGGGACTGTGACTCTCAAAGTAGGTAGCAAGATTGCTGCAGCCTTGGGGGCATGCAGTTGGCCGCCTCCGTCAGCCGGCCTGGCTCCGGCGCCGATTGAAGTTCCCGAACCGGCTGACTGAGCTGGGTATCAACATCCGGGCCGAAAAAGCCGACAAACGAAAAGCCTCTTGGCCGAGAGATAGGGGATGTAAATTGGCCCCAAATACTGTCCACTATAATCAAATTCTAGCTTCTTCGGTCGGGACAGCACCTGAGTCCGCACAGACACAAGCCGCACGTTTCGTCATCGAGAGGAAGCGCGCTGTCTCATGAGAGATAACTCCACTCCATTACCATCATATTGCGGTGAATCGTTGCCTCCCTTGAAAATTGAATCGGTGGTCCATGACAATGCTTCTTCGCTTTTGTTTCAATTCCCCACCTGCGTGGATCCGTGTTTGTTCCTGGGTGCGCGCGCGCGTGTGTGCGAGTGTGTATGTGTGTACGCGCGTGCTTGCACGCGCGCGCGCGCGTGTGTGTGTGTGTGTGTGTGTGTATGCACGTGTGTGTCAGTGTGTGTTTCAAGTCAGTGTACTGATTTGTAATAGTATTTCTTCAGTTTATCACAACAGATTTCTCTGCGTGAAATTCAGGCTGCTGTCCCCAGGGAGAGCGCGTCGTTACATTACAGCGCCACCCATTTTTGACTCACTTGTGTAAACAAAGTGAGTCTATGTTTTAACCCGGTGTTCGGTTGTCTCTGTGTGTGTGTGTGTCCGTGGTAAACTTTAACATTGACATTTTCTCTGCAAATACTTTGTCAGTTTTCACCAAATTTGGCATAAAAATAGGAAAAATTCAGTTCTTTCCAGTCATCTTGTTTAAAACAATATTGCGCCTCTGGGATGGGCACAAAAAAAGAAAAGAATGAAGCCTAATTATATGCAAACTGCATTTACTGTTATATTTATATTTTTTGTATTCTCTAAACTTGGCACTTCGATCTGATATTCTGACCCAACAGCTAGAGCAGTCATTATTATCATTTTTTGTTCAAACAGGAACTTCTTTTGCTAAGCATGGAAGTTTTATTTATTTTTGCAAACGTTTTGGTGCAGATAGTAAAAAAAAGGGAAATTACTCTGTAATTAATGCTAGAGGAGTTAATTTGCTTTAAACTGATCTTTCTCATCTTAAACATTACATTTTGAAATTATACTCAATACATAAAAAGCTTGGATTTTTTTTTTTTAAGTGTATCACAAGTGAGTCTTGAAGGCCTTGCCTCTCTTGTTTTTTTTTGGGGTTTTTTTTTTGTTTTTGTTTTTTCATGCGTGCAGTTTTTCCTATCGAAGTGGATTTTTCTACAGAATTTTGCCAGGAACAACCCTTTTGTTGCCGTGGGTTCTTTTACGTGCGCTATGTGCATGCTGCACACGGGACCTCGGTTTATCGTCTCATCCGAATGACTAGCGTCCAGACCACCACTCAAGGTTTACTATGAGTGGAGGGGGAGAAAATATCGTCGGCTGAGCTGTGATTCGAAACAGCGCGCTCAGATTCTCACGCTTCCTAGGCGGACTCGTTACCTCGATCTCTAGGCCATCCCCTCTCTCTCTCTCTCTCTCTCTCTCTCTCTCTCTCTCTCTCTCTCTCTCTCTCTGTGTGTGTGTGTGTGTGTGACAGGTACCCACACATTCACGTACCTGTGCTTGAGTGGTGTAGCTTTCAGACAGACAGAGAATGGAGCAGAGAAGCTACTTCAGGTTCCCCGGCAACCAGCAAGTGAAGGTGATGCCCGACAACAGCCACGCAGGTGAGTCACCCCCTCACGCCCCCACCCCCGACCCCTCCACTACCCCTCCCCACATCTCCCATCACCCACACTCCCCCTCTCAGAGCTCCTCCCTCTCTCTTCTAGCTGCCCACACCTCCTCCTCAACCCACACTTGTCTCTTCACACACACACACACACACACACACACACACACACACACACACTGTAAATCATGTGGAGTTATAGAGGATGAACTGCATTTTCTGGATAAGTGTAGTGTGTACTCTGACTTGAGATCTCGCCTACTTGAGACAGTTAATTCCCAGTCTTCGAATCATTGGCCAGATGGCATTGGCAACACAATAATCCAAAGGCCGAGTTCTCTGCTGCCACAAAATCATTTCCAACCAGAACTGGCAAAATACATATATGAATGCTTTAAAGTTCGCAGTCCATAACTATGTCTTATGGAACATCCTGCATGTGCTCACAACTTATTGCTTTCACTTTTTGTTTGCTTGTTGTGTTTAGTTTATTGTGTCCATAATTCCTATGATGGTTTTACGACAATTAAATGAGTTCTGAGTTCTTCACACGTCCTGCGAAGATCTCTTCCACTCCAGGGGAAGAGTGAACTCCGTAGTCGCACCTCCATGTGGGTGTTCCTTCAGTGGGACACGGGGCAGGATGGACACGACTTGTCATGACTAACGCGGCACGGGCGCGGATGACTGGCGCGATAACAAAACTAGATCTCGGCCTCTCCACTCAAGGAGGGTCGCAGGCTGAACCAGTCATGATGGAGGAGGTCCTGACCCCCTAAAACGTGCGGCATACAGGCCCACCAGTGTGTGGACATGCCCTGATGCCCACGAACCAGACCCCCAGCTGTGGGTTGAATAGCCGGACAGATGGAGTTCGTAAGCCGTAACAATCGTCTAAGAGAAGGAAAACTCGACAGAAAACCATGAGCTGCTCTGAAGTCGGAACGTGCCAGTTGAGGCCAGTGGGCAGACCTCCTGCAGAGTCACAAACACAGGAGAAGACCAGGCACTACACATCACACCCAGCATGGACACACACACTTGTAGCTAGTTGTGTTTAGTTTATAGTGTCCATAATTCCTATGATGGTTTTACGACAATTAAATGAGTTCTGAGTTCTTCATACACACAAACACACACACACGTACGCACGCACGTACGCATACACACACTGACACTACTACAACCACACACACACACACACACACACACACACACACAACACGGATCCGTTACTTTAAAGAGTCATTGCACTCTCTCTCTCTCTCTCTCTCTCTCTCTCTCTCTCTCTCTCTCTCTCTCTCTCTCACGCACACGCACGCACACACAACACGCCTCTTTTACAAATCCAAGGGATTTGCATCCATGACCCAGCATAGAAATTACGCCTGGTCGCGCTCGCCGTAAACTGACGCATCCCAACAAATGTGCAATGACCCACGCCCAAAACGCGCAGGCCGTCAACAATTAACTAGACACCAAGACAAACAGGGCTATGTTCGTCTAGTGCAGGGTCAACACAAACAGCCTCCCAGCTTTTTCCGGCCTCGTCAACAGTAAATTAACACCTTGAAAGCTGCTGTGGCGTGGGCTTTGTATTGAGGGGCTGTTACCTCACATAGAGAAAAGTGAGCGTGCAGTGTATTGAGGGGCTGTTACCTCACGGAGAGAAAAGTGAGCGTGCAGTGTATTGAAGGGCTGTTACCTCACGGAGAGAAAAGTGAGCGTGCAGTGTATTGAAGGGCTGTTACCTCACAGAGAGAAAAGTGAGCGTGCAGTGTATTGAGGGGCTGTTACCTCACAGAGAGAAAAGTGAGCGTGCAGTGTATTGAGGGGCTGTTACCTCACGGGGAGAAAAGTGAGTGTGCAGTGTATTGAAGGGATGTTACCTCACGGGAAAAAAGTGTGCAGTATATTAAAGGGTTGTTACCTCACTGAGAGAAAAGTGAGCGTGCAGTGTATTGAAGGGCTGTTACCTCACTGAGAGAAAAGTGAGTGTGCAGTGTATTGAGGGGCTGTTACCTCACAGAGAGAAAAGTGAGTGTGCAGTGTATTGAAGGGCTGTTACCTCACTGAGAGAAAAGTGAGTGTGCAGTGTATTGAAGGGCTGTTACCTCACTGAGAGAAAAGTGAGCGTGCAGTGTATTGAAGGGCTGTTACCTCACAGAGACAAATGTGTGCTTTTCTGGTCAGGATGTCCAACACCATTCTGTATACGCTTCTTCCTGTAGACATGACATTACCTTTGTTCAGCAAGATCAGAGATATCATTCCAAAGTACACAGACATCAGCACATGCCATTAAACCTGATGACACACTGATTTCATTTCACCAAGGTTCACCGGTCATGGGATTAACAGTTCTTACATCGGGTGTCCTTAGCATTCAGTTTTCTTCGTGCATTGCAAAGGAAGGATTTTTGTCTTTTACAACTTTAAAGGAAAATTATTCAAAACAAAAAGGTGGCAGAATAGTTAAAACACTCCTCTGCCTATACAGAGGCCGTGAGGGTCTGGGTTCGAATCCCGCTCTCCCCCTTTGTCCCAAATTTGACTGGAAACTCAAACTGAGCGTTTAGTCAGACCGAGGTCCCGTGTGCTGCACGCACTTGGCACACTGGAAAAGAACCCATGGCAACGAGAGTGTTGTCCACTGGCATAATTCTGTAGAAGAAATCCACTCTGATAGGTACACAAATATAGATATTATATGCATGTACGGGCGCAGTAGCCGAATGGTTGGACTTTCAATCTGAGGGTCCCAGGTTCGAATCTCGGTAACGGCGCCTGGTGGGTAAAGGGTGGAGATTTTTCTGATCTCCCAGGTCAACATATGTGCAAACCTGCCAGTGCCTGAACCCCCTTCGTGTGTATACGCACGCAGAAGATCAAATACGCACGTTAAAGATCCTGTAATTCATGCCAGCGTTCGGTGGGTTATGGAAACAACAACATACCCAGCATGCACACCCCCGAAAACGGAGTATGGGTGCATACATGACGGGGTAGATAAAACAACAACAACAACAAATGGCCATACACGTGAAATATTACATGTCTGTCTGAGGGTGTATGTGTGCGTGCCTGAAATCTGATTGAATGAAACAGGAAACGAATGATGAGCGCCCAGTGGCAGCCGTCAGGTAGACAGCCTGTTGTGCAAATGACCCCGTGTTTGCAAAGCGCTTAAAGCGCTTAGAGCTTGATCTCCGACCGAGGATAGGCGCTATATAAGTATGCATATCAATCAAGCAATCAATGAATGCATTCAAGGCCAAAGCGCGTTGGATTATGCTGCTGACCAGACATCTGCCTACAGCAGATGCGGTGTAGCGTATATGGATTTATCGGAACGCAGTGACGCCTCCTTGTGAAACCAGAACTGAAACTATTTGAAAACTGGGTATGGGGCGTGGGTGGGGAAGGAAGAGTGCATCCTTTGGTGTAAGTTAGGCTATACGCGGGTTGAAGACAGTTCAGTTATTATTATTATTGTTGTTGTTGTATTTAAAAAAAAAAATTTGTTGTTGTTGTTGATAGGATCTCTCCTTCTGCAGAACTTAGTTCTTGGTTAGTAATTGTGTCCGGCCAACGAATCCGAAGAATCCTAGGACAGGTGTTGTTGAAAGTCTGGATTCTCTTCATGGTGGTCACAGTGGTTTTCCACGGCTCTGTTCCATACCGTAGGACAGGCTTCACTACAGCGTTGAAAATCCTGGTCTTGCTGTTGATTGTGAGATCTCTGGATTCCTGTACTTTTTGATGTCCTCAGCTGATGGAGAGCTTCCCTTGGCCCTGCTAACCACGGCACAGCACCGAACTGTAGCCCTTTCCCCCTGTCCTTCTCTGTTGTGAGCCTCCCCCTTCACCACCCCATTCTCCCGATGGCCACCCATCCCTCTCACCCACTCCCACCGTTATCCTCACCCTCTCTCTCTCTTTCTCTGTCTGTCTGTCTCTCTCTCCCCCCATAATGTGTCCATCTGTCCATATCCCCTATTACTTGTCTCTTCTATTTCTACATTTGTGTTTGAAATGTTACCGTCAAATTTCTGAACTAATTCCACTCGAATCATTCATGTGAAGCACTCATGCAAGGTTGTGTGTGTGTGTGTGTGTGTGTGTGTGTGTGTGTGTGTGTGTGTGTGTTCCTCGCTTCCGTTTCGTAAAGGTATGAGCGATATTGTGTCTCTCAGTTTGACGCTGCGTTATCCTTGTACGTGTAAACATGTATTGAGAATGACTACATTTATATGTGTATATGTTTGTGTGTCAGTAAGAACAACTGCAGATATTTCAGTCAGCCAGTGTGCTAATGGTTCCACCATTGGAAAATACAGATTCGTTCATTCATTCTCTCTCTCGCTCCCATTCACTAACTCCCTTTCTTTCAACCCCCCCTTCCTCCCCACCCTTCTGTGATGCTTTTGCCCCTCCCCCCCCCCCACCCCCCTGTTCCATGGTATAATGATTCACACTGGTTGTTCCTTATGATAAACCCATCACGAACAAGCCCTCCCCCCCACACCTCCCCCCACACACACCTCCATCTCCCACACACCTTTTACCCATACCCGCCCCTCGCCTATCTCCCTCTCCCCTTAAAAAATCCAGTTGAAAGCATCACTTGTTTTATTTTCCTCTGCTAAAGAAGTAATTTCGCTCTCTCTTTTTCTCCAACTATCCCTCTCTCTAGGTCTCTCTTTCCTCTGTCTGTCTTCCTCTGTCTCTGTGTCTTTTTCCATGTCTCTGTTTCTCTCCCTCTCTCATTCTCTGCCACCCCCTCCCCCCTCTTTGTTTTTCTCTTTTTTAAAATTTTTTTTTATGAGAGACAGAAACGATTCAACTGGCGAGGAGGCACCCAACCAATCAACCCAGCCACCCATCAGGGGCAGGCAAGTCGTCTGATTAGGTGCCACACCGCGTGGTTTTTGACGTCATTCATCAGCGGAGTGACGGGCCGCTAAACGACTGAAAACACGTCACAGGCGGTAATTTTTCATGTCTGGCTTTGCCTTTTTCTTCCTCCAGGCTCTCTCTCTCTCTCTCTCTCTCTCTCTCTCTGTCTCTCTTCTTCTTCTTCTTCTTCTTCTTCTTAGCAGCACATGCTACTTTGTGGGACAACAGATGCCGATATAGTTATGGAGGCCCCAAAACATAATCTATCATCCTGTACGGTATATTTTCTGATTAACGTGTTGTGTCGACGTAAGTCGAAATATATTTGGCTAAAGTATCTACAAAATACTACAACAACAACTACTACTACTACTACTGCTACTACCACTACTACTACTACTAACAACAACAATAATAATAGATAAATATATGAATGATTAACCAAATAAATAAATCTGTCAGCGATTCAGGCTGCATTCCAATGTTCAAAGGTTAAAAGCCCTATAGACCTACTTCCATTCCTTCAGCCGGTTTAACCTTCCCCAGCCGAAATCATCTACCCATTCACACCTGAGTGGGGTGAAGATAATCAGTCAACTGCCTTTCCCATCAAACTCACCTCCATACCGTGGTGAAGAAAATCAGTCAGCTGCCTTTCCCATCAAACACACCTCCATACCAGGGTGAAGAAAATCAGTCAGCTGCCTTTCCCATCAAACACACCGTCATACCAGGGGTGAAGATAATCAGTCAGCTGCCTTCCCATCAAACACGACCTCCATACCGTGGGTGAAGAAAATCAGTCAACTGCCTTTCCCATCAAACACACCTCCATACCAGGGTGAAGATAATCAGTCAACTGCCTTTCCCATCAAACACACCTCCATACCAGGGTGAAGAAAATCAGTCAACTGCCTTTCCCATCAAACACACCTCCATACCAGGGTGAAGAAAATCAGTCAGCTGCCTTTCCCATCAAACACACCTCCATACCAGGGTGAAGAAAATCAGTCAGCTGCCTTTCCCATCAAACACACCGTCATACCAGGGTGAAGAAAATCAGTCAGCTGCCTTTCCCATCAAACACACCGTCATACCAGGGTGAAGAAAATCAGTCAGCTGCCTTTCCCATCAAACACACCTCCATACCGAGTGAAGAAAATCAGTCAGCTGCCTTTCCCATCAAACACACGTCCATACCAGGGTGAAGATAATCAGTCAACTGCCTTTCCCATCAAACACACCGTCATACCAGGGTGAAGAAAATCAGTCAACTGCCTTTCCCATCAAACACACCGTCATACCAGGGTGAAGAAAATCAGTCAGCTGCCTTTCCCATCAAACACACCGTCATACCAGGGTGAAGAAAATCAGTCAACTGCCTTTCCCATCAAACACACCGTCATACCGAAGTGAAGAAAATCAGTCAGCTGCCTTTCCCATCAAACACACCGTCATACCAGGGTGAAGAAAATCAGTCAGCTGCCTTTCCCATCAAACACACCGTCATACCAGGGTGAAGAAAATCAGTCAACTGCCTTTCCCATCAAACACACCTCCATACCAGGGTGAAGAAAATCAGTCAACTGCCTTTCCCATCAAACACACCTCCATACCAGGGTGAAGAAAATCAGTCAGCTGCCTTTCCCATCAAACACACCGTCATACCAGGGTGAAGAAAATCAGTCAACTGCCTTTCCCATCAAACACACCGTCATACCAGGGTGAAGATAATCAGTCAACTGCCTTTCCCATCAAACACACCTCCATACCGTGGTGAAGAAAATCAGTCAACTGCCTTTCCCATCAAACACACCTCCATACCAGGGTGAAGAAAATCAGTCAACTGCCTTTCCCATCAAACACACCTCCATACCAGGGTGAAGAAAATCAGTCAACTGCCTTTCCCATAAAATACACCACCATACCGAAACAGGGCCACGAGCCCTGATCACTGGATCAAAATCCAAAAGCCTAACCGATTCTGTCACGACACCCCCATCCTACTTGCTGACGTAAGCTTTACATTACGAGGTGGAGTCAGTGCTGGCCCAGTTTCGTTGCCCTCTCACTGATAGATGTCCCTGTGGCGGGCAACTCCTTTCCATCACGCATTGCATCACAGTCTCAGCGGTGATGTGCTGAATCCATAGCCAGACGCTGCTATCGACCGCGTGTCACACTGAACGCAGAGGTCAAGGCAGCGCCCGACAGTCGATTACTGGTTTCAATTTCAGTTTCAGGCGCACATCCATTTTCTTACCAGACGCACGGAGGCCACTGTCAATGTAAGGTTCAGGTCTTCCTCACGTGTTTCTTTGTTCAGTGTGAACGGTTTCATGTCTGCTTTGTTCAGTGTGAACGGTTTCATGTCTGCTTCATGAAGGCGACCGTACAGCAAAAGAAAAGAAAAGCAAGGCATCTTGCAGTGGCGTGAAGCGCTATGTGAAGTGGGGAAGATGAGAAGCAATCTTTGGTGCCAGTGCTGTTGTGTCTCCACTTCTCCACGAACATTGTGTGACAGAGGTGGGAAGTGGAGGAAACAAACACGGGCAGAGAAGGAGAAGACGAAGCTAAAAGAAGAAGAGACAGAGAGAGACAGACAGGCAGACACCGGTAGATAGATGAATAGATAGAAGTCAACCTCATTTCTTGTGCAACGAGCAGTTACAGTTTGTCCATTCCAATTGTTGATTCAGTTGCAGCTTTCCTCTGCATCATGTCTTTGGGGGTTTTTTTAAGCTGAAGAATGCAGGCATTGCATTTTGGTTGTAGTGATTATGATGACAAGGCAACCTTATGATGGACAAGCTTTGTGTTTTGTTTGTTTATTTGTTTTACTGTTTTTTTTGGTTGTTGTTTTTGTTTTGTGTGTGTGTGTGTGTGTGTGTGTGTGTGTGTGTGTGTGTTATGAATCGAAGGTTATGTGGTTGTTTTTTTGTTTTTTTTTACGGAGATTGTGTTCAGTTACAACAACACCGAACTACAACCACAGCAACAACACTGAAGAATAACAACAACAACACTGAAGAATAACAACAACAACAACACTGAAGAATAACAACAAAAAAACAACAGCAACAAAAACAACACTGAACAACAACAACAACACTGAAGAATAACAACAACAAAAAAAACAGCAACAAAAACAACACTGAACAATAACAACAACACTGAAGAATAACAACAAAAACAACAGCAACAACAACACTGAAGAATAACAACAACACTGAAGAATAACAACAAAAACAACAGCAACAACAACACTGAAGAATAACAACAACACTGAAGAATAACAACAACAGCAACAAAAACAACACTGAACAACAACAACAACAACACTGAACAACAACAACAACAACAGCAACAACACTGAACAACAACAACACTGAAGAATAACAACAACACTGAAGAATAACAACAGCAACAACAACAGCAACAACAACACTGAACAACAACACTGAAGAATAACAACAGCAACAACAACACTGAACAACAACAACAACAACACTGAAGAATAACAACAACAACACTGAAGAATAACAACAGCAACAACAACACTGAACAACATATGGTGTGTCCATCGAGATCGATGATGACCATCGTTGTCATCCAGATGGGGGATGGGGGATGGGGGGAGGGTGGTGGTGGGGTGGGGGGAAGGATGCTCATGAATCTATCTGTGAGTGCGCAGATGGCTGAATAGTCCAATCTGCGCACGAAATGTTCGCTGACAGTTGGGGCAGACAAAGACAGGCATATCATTGTCAGGGAGCTTGTTTGCCCGTGACTTTCTGGCCTGCCTCTTCTCAACAGCTGCAGCAGTCCTGTTGGCCTCGCACAACCTGGCGCCTTTGTGCACAGCAGCGCGCCATTTGTCACGGTCCACTGCAGATTCCTCCCAGGAGTCAGGGTTGATATCAAACGCTTTCAGAGAGACTTTCAGAGTATCTCTGAAGCGCTTCTTCTGACCTCCGTGTGATCTCTTCCCTTGTTGCAGCTCGCCATAGAAGAGCCTTTTGGGCAGCCGATGGTCTGGCATGCGCGCCACGTGTCCAGCCCAGCGAAGCTGGGACTGCATCAGGATGGTGAAGATGCTGGGAAGGGTGGCTTTTGCGAGCACCTCTGTGTCAGGGGTCTTGTCTTGCCACTTGATGTTCAGTAGCTTCCTGAGGCATGTTGTGTGGAAGTGGTTCAGCTTCTTGGCATGTCGTTGGTACACTGTCCAAGTTTCGCAGGCGTACAGTAGTGTGGGGAGAACTACTGCTCTGTAGACCTTTAGCTTGGTCTCAAGACTAATGCCTCTTCTGTTCCAGACATTTGCATTGAGTCTACCAAAAGCTGCGCTTGCTTTTGCAATCCTGACGTTCACTTCATCGTCGATTGTCACATTTCGTGACAGTGTGCTGCCAAGGTATGTGAACCGCTCCACCGCACTGAGTCTCTGACCGTTGACTGTGATGTTGGGCTCAACGTAGGGTTTCCCTGGGGCTGGCTGATGGAGAACTTCAGTTTTCCTCGTGCTGATGGTAAGGCCGAAGTTCCTGCTGGCAGTGGCAAACTTGTCGACAACAACACTGAACAACAACAACACTGAAGAATAACAACAAAAACAACAACAGCAACAAAAACAACACTGAACAACAACAACAACAACACTGAACAACAACAACAACAACAACAACACTGAACAACAACAACACTGAAGAATGACAACAACAACAACAACAACACCAACAACAACAACACTGAACAACAACAACAACAACAAAACACACAAACATGAAGCGCAGGCCGACGCTCGTTCAAGACTCCTTCAGCTCATCGTGGTATTAGTTATCGACTTGACTTTTTTTTCGTTTTCAGTCCAGTGAGGAAACCGTCTCCGAAGACCACTCCTGAAAACCGTTCCAGAGAATCACTCCTCTCAAGACCTCATAACTTGTCTCTCTCTTTCTGGAACGTGTCCAGCACACTCATACCCGTGACAGCCTTTCTCCACCTAAATCACTGCTGTCTGGGACTGCACGTTTTTGACCCATAGGGTCACGATGGGAGTCCAAAGTGCTGATGCTGAATGTACCCCCGTCCCCTAAATTTGCACCCCCGGAATGAAACGTTGGACACACAAGTTACTGTTTCTCTGTGATCTCAATTTTCACTCTCGGTTTCTTGTTGTCAAGAAGAATGTTTCCATTTATAACTTCAGGACTATCGCCTTTTCGTAATAATAAAATGGTATCAACCTCAAAATATTTCTCGAAGTTCGACCGAAATTTGGTGACCCTTGATTTTAGACCATGGTGTCCTACACTGGAAGGTACCCCCCTCACTTGCCATTAGCGGACTTATTCCAGCACTGCGAGCCTGTCGTCGATAGGATCTGTGGGGCCTGCCGATATCATCCTTTCCTTCACCAGCCTCATGTCATCTGTTTGCAAGCACATATATTTGAAAAAGAAATCTTTTCTTGCAGTCAATACATTCTGAAGACTCTTCCTACTCCCCACCCCCACCCCCATTTTCTTTTATTTTCTCTTCTCTTTTTTTTCCTGAGGGCCGGATGAAAAAAAGCTGTACGAGTTTATTCTTTTACCCTCAATAAAGATCGTTTTGACTTGACTTCACACACACACACACACACACACACACACACACGAGCGCGCGCACATGCAAACGCACCCACACATACCTACACACACACACAAACACACACACACACACACACGCACGCACACATACATACACACACACGCACGCACGCACGCACACACACACACACACACACGCACGTACGCACGCACACACACACACACGCACGTACGCACACGCACATCAGTACACATTATTTCTTTCTTCTGGACTTATTTATTTGTAATCAATAGCTTCTGGACAAGAAAGAACACGAGATGAACAAATGCACTCTTCTGAGAAATTGAAAAAAAGTCAGCTGACATATCGGAAGGCACAGTATTTGAGGAGCTTAAAGGCTGCATTGATACATAATTGTGTCAGTATAAGAAAAGGCATCGTTGGCTGTGGAATAAGAATGTGCGTCGTATCTCTCTCTGTGCCCCCCTGTGTGTGTGTGTGTGTGTGTGTGTGTGTGTGTGCGTGTGTCTCTCCCTCCCTCAGTCTCTGTGTGTGTGTGTGTGTGTGTGTGTGTGTATGTCTCTGTGCCTCTCTCTCCCCCTGTGTGTGTGTGTGTGTGTGTGCGCGCGCGCGCCTCTCTGTCTGTCTGTCTCTGTGTGTGCCTCTCTCTCTCTCTCTCTCCAACATAATTATTATTGTTGTGTCGTTATCGTTAATGTTGTTATTGTTGTCACAAGGACAGATTGGAAGACTGGGCGATGCCTGAAATCTTTATCCTTGAGTAATAAAGTTTTTGAATCTCTCTCTCTATCTGTGTATCTCTGTGCCTCTCTCTGTGTCTGTGCGTCTCTCTGTCTCTACCTCTTTCTCTGTTTGTCTCTCTCTGTCTGTCTCTCTCTGCCTTTCTCTCTCTGTGTCTGTCTGTCTCTCTCCATGTCTCTCTGTCTCTGTCTCTCCGAGACATTTGTGTTATGAATGTGAATTCAAATACGGCTTCAACTTTTTGAGCAAACTGTTCTTTGTGTGTCTCTCTCTGCCATTATCATATCTGTCTGATACTTTTTTTTACGCATGCTATCTATTCCATCCTTAAATAGGTTTTATATATATATATATATATATATATATATATATATATATATATATATATATATACCAACCAGCAACAATACGTTCTCTTTCGTTCGTGACAAACAAATGTACGGTATGTGTTACATTCTGCAGAATCTGGCAGATTAACTCACTCAGTACGGCCAGTCCTCTCTTCTCCTCTACACAGACCCCTCGGATGTCCAGTGCGTGTCTGAATGACCCAACCTTTAGCTTCCGTCGTCAGAATTGTGGTATTCTTTGTCAACATTCACGTCTTCAGTATAAGAGCCTTCCGCTTGCAATATTTCGATGATGGTAATTGGGGTGAAACGCTGTTAACGTCGTCTCTTTCGCCGTTCGTATGGAGAGAGTTAAGACAAACCCTGGAAGTACTCTTATGAAAACAAACTTCCGAGTCTGGCATAAATTTGCAGAAAAAGCTCATCTCCTGATCCGCATGTTTATAGAAAGATAAATTTCAAAGCTGAAGCATTGCCGATTTTTCACTTTCATTCTTTATTTTGGTCTCGGTCTGACAGAAACATACATTATTGTTTCTTCTACACTTCCTCCATCTCACACTGACCACTCAGGTGTGTTCTGTCCTTTTTTTTTCCCTCAAGGCCTGACTAAGCGCGTTGGGTTACGCTGCTGGTCAGGCATCTGCTTGGCAGATGTGGTGTAGCGTATATGGATTTGTCCGAACGCAGTGACGCCTCCTTGAGCTACTGAAACTGAAACTGAAACTGTCCTAAGGAGCTTTGAGGTCTACAAAGGAACTTCTATTCAGCCCTGTCAGTCCATAAGTTGTGCTTTGAAGTCGAGATCTGTGTACGTTGCTCGTTGTAATGCACACGAATAAGTCAGTGGGAACTACCCAGAAGAAACATAGCAGAGAACAACTGGGCACACTGTGAATCGAAAAACCAGTATTTAGCGATTGAAAAGCCTTCCTTCATTAATTAAAATCGTGTGAAATTACTGGGTTAGTTAATAAAACCAGCCAACCAAATTATATATGTAAAAATGTCACAGATCCCAAATCCTTTAACGGCCAGCAGTGCAGTGAATTGACATCCACTGTGTCCAGGGTTTGATTCGGGGGGACGGGGCCCAGTCCTCTCCTTCCGCCCTTGAAGCCGTGCCCAGCCGAAGTGAGGTACACAATCACACCTGGTGGAGCGAGGAAAATCGGAGTAAGATGCACGGATTCTCTCAGCATGGCCTTTCTTGTCGTGTTTTGTCGTGTCATTACCCTCCGTGCCTCTTTCACTTCACTTGATTTTATCATAATTACTTTTGTTTCCTTTCAAGGTTAATGTTTACACAAACTAGGATAGGCTGTCGCGGCCTGATCAGCACGTTGGGTTTTACGTGAAGATCAGTAATCTGCTCCTTTCTTATTAACAGATGTGGTGCAGCGTATAGAGATCAGTCCGCGCATTTTGACACCTCATCGAAACTGAAACTGAATTCACATGGACCCAACATAATGCCGAAACGGGGCCTCGAACCCAGTCCACTGGTGAACATGGGACCAGAGGTCCAACGCCTGATTCATGTCATGGCTCCACCTCGGTTTATTTAATGAAAACCAAACAAACACCGCCGTTAGTTCATGCTTACAAACAATCGTTTATCTGACCAGTTATACATATGTATGTCCGTATGTCTGAAGATAGATGTCAAAGACGAAATGACAGAAACAACAAAAATGACAACAACGACAGCAGCAGCACAAACTTTCAGCGCCCAATCATTTTGAAGGTCAGTTTTCTGATCGCTGGAAGATGTTGACGTCTTCCTGTGAATGCCCACAAAGCACAAGTTCACGACCCCTTCCTCCAGACTGACCCCAACGTCCCCCGAGTCTCCTCTCACGCGCAGCACACTGATGAACGCGTCTCGTGACGGGGTCAGAGGGCGGTGAAGAGGCAGCCCCAGCAGGAACCCGGCAGGTAAGGTCGGGCCCGCTAGTGGCCAGGCAGCAGTGCTGACCACCACTCCGACACGTGCGGTCAGTGTCAGGCACGGCCTGGCCGTCAGGTGGTGGGGAAGAGTGGGGGTCTTCCGACTCGGACACGGGGCTGTCCTGAAGACTGATGTTGTTCTCTGTGTCAGAACTGACCCTGCTGACCGGACTGCTGTCCCCGCTGTCCACACAGCCACAGCCCCCGCTGTCCACACAGCCACAGCCCCCGCTGTCCCGAGAGGGCGTTCCTGGGCTGGGGGTCTGTCGGAGTGGGGTGGTGGTGGAGGTCAGGGAAGAGCTGGGTCTGAGGTCCGACGACGACGAAGCGGAAAGTGAGGACGTGGGTGAAAGAGAGGCACTTCCGTCACCCCCTCTCCTGTCCGCCCTCCTGTCGGGTCTACGGATGCGGCGGTGGTGGGAGTGGTGGTGGGGACGGTGGCGGGGGTGGGGGTGGGGTCCGTCTGGCGCTGTGCTGTGTGCCGGCCGGGGGACCGAGTGCTTCTTGGCGGCGGTGACGTCATTCTTCAGCTCCTCCAGGTCTCGCTTCAGCTTGGCGCGTCGGTTCTGGAACCACGTGATCACCTGCAACATCCCAGCCATAGAGTATATTGCCCTGGCTGTCATCCACCTGTACCAACAACCTAGTTATAGAATACATTGCTGTCATCCACCTGTACCACCATCCTAGTTATAGAATATATTGCTGCCAACCACCTGTACCAACATCCTAGTTATAGAATACACTGCTGTCATCCACCTGTACCACCATCCTAGTTATAGAATACATTGCTGTCATCCACCTGTACCAACAACCTAGTTATAGAATACATTGCTGCCAACCACCTGTACCAACATCCTAGTTATAGAATACACTGCTGTCATCCACCTGTACCAACAACCTAGTTATAAAATACATTGCTGTCATCCACCTGTACCAACATCCTAGTTATAAAATACATTGCTGTCATCCACCTGTACCAACATCCTAGTTATAGAATACATTGCTGCCATCCACCTGTACCAACATCCTAGTTATAGAATACATTGCTGTCATCCACCTGTACCAACAACCTAGTTATAAAATACATTGTTGCCAACCACCTGTACCAACATCCTAGTTATAGAATACACTGCTGTCATCCACCTGTACCAACAACCTAGTTATAGAATACATTGTTGCCAACCACCTGTACCAACATCCTAGTTATAGAATACATTGCTGCCAACCACCTGTACCAACATCCTAGTTATAGAATACATTGTTGCCAACCACCTGTACCAACATCCCGGTCATAGAATACATTGCTGTCATCCACCTGTACCAACATCCCGGTCATAGAATACATTGCCCAGGCTATCAACCACCCGTATCAACATCCAAGTCAATTATTATATTTATAACGCTTACAACCGCAATTTTTTGAACAGACGTTAAATTAAGGACCAACCAACACTGTAGGAAACTGGAAGTGAGTGTGTGTGTGTGTGTGTGTGTGTGTGTGTGTGTGTGACAGAGAGAGAGGGAGGGGTAGTGTGTGTGTAGGGGGGGGGGGGGGAATTACTCATCTTACAGATGCAGGGTGATTTTACGAAAATCGCGCAGTTAAGCTGGTTGTTGATGTGTACATGCATATTTCAAACAATTTGAAACTCGCTCAGAAATAGAATGTTACACACAAAATGTTAAACAATAATCAATTTATTCCGTATTGCTTATTTCTGTATTTGCTTCTGATATCTCCACTTATTTTCATGTAACAACATCCGAGAATCAGATGACACTTGTTGGCACATGACACCATGAAGACAAAACAAGCAGGCGGAAAAACAACAATAACAACAACTGAAGCCGAATCAGCAACAGCAGTAGCAGCAGCAAGAACATCAACAACAATATGTATGACAGTTTGTCGTGTCCGACTGTGACCATCAGAAAACTGTCTTACCCAAGCTACACCCCCACTCTCTCCACCAAGAGGGTTTTAAGACAATCGGTGTAGGGATGGTTCCCAAAGGCCAACTCACCCCCAAGGCTGCAGCACTAAAAGCCAGTGCAATCTTGCCTCCTAGTTTGAGAGTCACAGTCCTTCACAAAAGATTTAAGGCCTGACTAAGCGCGTTGGGTTACGCTGCTGGTCAGGCGTCTGCTTAGCAATGTGGTGTAGGGTATATGGAATTGTCTGAACGCTGTGACATCTCCTTGAGTAGTTTAACTGAACTGAACTCACAAAAGACTTAGCTATAAATGACTCCCCATTGCAGAGGAGAAACAATTGATCAGGCAGCTCTCACTCTGCTGTTCGCCCGACCGTAAGCTTATGACAATACACAACAACAACAATGCCCACCCCACCTGAGCGTTGGAGAGCCCCAGTGTGTGCGCGATGTGGTCCCTGTCTGCCGGAGCCAGGTACTTCTGAAAGAGGAACCGTTTCTCCAGCTGGTGCACCTGCTGGTTGGAGAAGGCGGTGCGTGACTTGCGTCTCCTCTTGGGGCCCACGTATCTGCTGAACAGCAAGGCTTCCTGCTCCCGCCGCCTGCTCTCTGCACACACCATGGACACATATTGCACGTGCTGTGCTGTTCTGTGCTGTGCTGTGCTGTGCTGTTCTGCGTTGCGTTGCGTTGTGTTGTGCTGTGCTGTGCTGTGCTGTGCTGTGCTGTTCTGCGTTGCGTTGCGTTGTGTTGTGCTGTGCTGTGCTGTGCTGTGCTGTGCTGTGCTGTTCTGCGTTGCGTTGTGTTGTGCTGTGCTGTGCTGTGCTGTGCTGTGCTGTGCTGTGCTGTACTGTGCTGTTCTGCGTTGCGTTGTGTTGTGCTGTGCTGTGCTGTGCTGTGCTGTGCTGTGCTGTTCTGCGTTGCGTTGCGTTGTGTTGTGCTGTGCTGTGCTGTGCTGTGCTGTGCTGTTCTGCGTTGCGTTGCGTTGTGTTGTGCTGTGCTGTGCTGTGCTGTGCTGTGCTGTGCTGTTCTGCGTTGCGTTGCGCTGTGTTGTGCTGTGCTGTGCTGTGCTGTGCTGTTCTGCGTTGCGTTGCGTTGCGTTGTGTTGTGCTGTGCTGTGCTGTACTGTGCTGTTCTGCGTTGCGTTGCGTTGCGCTGTGTTGTGCTGTGCTGTATTGTGTTGCGTTGTGTTGTGTGCGGAATTTTCTTAAGAAAGTTGCATGGGACAACCATTTTTGTTGCCGAATGTCCGTTTTTGACTCACTTGTGTAAACAAGTGAGTCTATGTTTTAACCCGGTGTTCGGTTGTCTGTGTGTGTGTGTGTGTGTGTGTGTGTGTGGCTGTGTGTCTGTGTGTCTGTGTGTCCGTGGTAAACTTTAACATTGACATTTTCTCTGCAACTACTTTGTCAGTTGACACCAAATTTGGCATAAAAATAGGAAAAATTCAGTTCTTTCCAGTCATCTTGTTTAAAACAATATTGCGCCTCTGGGATGGGCACAAAAAAATAAAGAATGAAGCCTAATTATATGCAAACTGCATTTACTGTTATATTTATACTTTTTGTATTCTCTAAACTGGGCACTTTGATCTGATATTCTGACCCAACAGCTAGAGCAGTCATTATTATCATTTTTTGTTCAAACAGGAACTTCTTTTCCTAAGCATGGAAGTTTTATTTATTTTGCAAACGTTTTGATACAGATACTAAAAAAGGGAAATTACTCTGTAATGCTAGTGGAGTTAATTTGCTTTAAACTGATCTTTCTCATCTTAAACATTACATTTTGAAACAACAGAGGCAAGTCTTCAAGACTCACTTGTGATGCACTTTTTAAAAAAATCCAAGCTTTTTATGTATTGAGTATGATTTTAAAATGTAATGTTTAAGATGAGAAAGATCAGTTTAAAGCAAAGTAAGCTCCCCAGCAGAGTAATTTCCCTTGTTTTAATGTCTCCAGCAAAACGTTTGCAATAAATAAAACTTCCATGCTTAGCAAAGGAAGTTCCTGTTTGAACAAAAAATGATAATAATGACATATCTTTTGTTGGGTCGAATATCAGATCAAAGTGCCAAGTTTAGAGAATACAAAAAATATAAATATAACAGTAAATGCATTATACTCAATACATAAAAAGCTTGGATTTTTTTAAAAAGTGTATCACAAGTGAGTCTTGAAGGCTTTGCCTTTCTTGTTTATTTGGTACTAAGTTGTCTCGGTTTGTTGTCTTGTCCTAATGACAAAACATATATATATATATAATTATATATATATATATATATATATATATGTGTGTGTGTGTGTGTGTGTGTGTGTGTGTGTGTGTGTGTGTGTGTGTGTTGTTGTTGTTGTTGTTGTTGTTTTGGTTGCTGTTGTTAAGCAAGCAGAATCGTTTCCACGTTGGGTTTCTGATCCTCATTTCGGCATGGCGTTGTGTCCTTGGGAATGGGTACCTGTCTGGTCAGGGAAGGTGTGAATGGGTACCTGGCTGAATGGGTACCTGGCTGAATGGGTACCTGGCTGGTCAGGGAAGGTGGGAAAGGGTACCTGTACCTGTCTTTGTCTGTGTCTCTTTCTCTCTCTAGTGTGTGTGTCTCTCTACCCCCTCCCCTCCACACCTCTCTCTCAGTCTCCAGGTACAACACCAAGGCCGCACTTGCTCCACCCACTGAACCCCAAACAAGCTGATCACCCCGTCAGACCCGCGTGCCGTTGAATGGTGCAGGTGACAAGGTGCAGCAGGTGACAAGGTGCAGCAGGTGACAAGGTGCAGCTCACTTTGGGGGCAACACACCTGGCTGGTATCTACCACAAAGGTGTGCACGAGAAGCCGGCCACGTGAGCTGTTTGCCGTGCAGCCCAGCGAAAAGAGCGACGGCTGTTTGGACACGCTCTAATGGTCGTTGTTTGAGAGGAGAGGGAGGCCGCAGGAAAAAAAAAGATCCCCCGGGGTCTTCAACAACACAGTTTGTAAAACAAGCCTGAAGGATTCCTTGGCGGATCGTTGCACTTTCTTTCCCTCACTTTAATGGCTTCACAAGACATCATTTGCCTGTCTACGGTTCCAGACGGCTGAAAATGGCTTCTACACTCGGCATTTCTTCCACTTAACACGAAAAACAAATGAGCCTTGGCTTCCCAGTGTGCTTAGGAGCAAATCAAGGATTTGTTATACAGATTGACAAACACGCCAGCACCTAGATCTTGTTGCTGTGCCAATGAAATGTTTGATGATGCGCTCGGGTCGTAAATTAGGATGATGATGGTGACGGGGTTTGGGTGAGGGGTGGGAAAGGAGTGTTTTGTTTTTTAGGGGTTGGGAGGCAAGGGGGCGGTAGTTACATTGCCGTGTTCCAGCACGCTCTGGCTTTCTTCAACTTCAGTGTGGAGCCGTGTTTGGCACAGATGTCTGCTTATTTAACAACAGTCTGCGATAGAGAGCCTGGAATGATATGTCAGTTCCGCCCCCCCCCCCCTCCCCACCTCCTCAACTTCTCGCCTACCCCAACCCCCACCTATAGCTCCGCTCCTTTCTCCTCAGTTTCCACGTTGTTTTGTGCATGTCTGAAGGGGAGGTTGAGGGGTTGGGTGGTGTTGGTGTGTGGATTGGGGGAGGGGGGGGGGGCTACAACTCAGTCACACCAGGAACGGACAGGTTGATATTCTGGCCGGTGTAAACGATGTGAGTCTATGTAATAACCTGTCTATGTGATAACCTGTCTATGTAATAACCTGTCTATGTGATAACCTGTCTATGTGATAACCTGTCTATGTGATAACCTGTCTATGTGATAACCTGTCTATGTGATAACCTGTCTATGTGATAACCTGTCTATGTGATAACCTGTGTGTGCAGTTAACTTTAACCCTGTCATTTTCTCTGGAAAAACGATGTCTGCCAATACCAAGTTTGGATTGAAAATAGTGGAAAAAGAACCTTCACAATCATACCAGTAATAGGTAGTCCTTTGGATTAAGCTGTATTTTCGGATCAGACCTAGAGAAAATGGCTACCAGTTGCAGTGTGCTTGAGGCAATGGCAACGTCTCCTTTACCGCGGACATCAAAGAATTTCTTAAATGCCCGAAATGTAGCAAAATAACATGATTTAACAACATTATCGCTTCGATTACCGCAATCAATTTATCTCGCTGAAAAAATATTTAAGCACTAAACTTTTTAACACCTCCGGTAGACATGCTTTAACGTGTAAGTCTACTTACTCTTGACCCAAACATGCTTGCTTCCAATTTACTATTATGCTTCTTTTTTTTTTTTTAACCCGAAGCTTTATAATATCAAATGCAGAACACATTTTAACGATTTGATTTTCTTAAAAATGTCTTATCTATATTTAAAAAAAATATTTTCTAAGTATCACCAGTGAGACTTGAAGGCCTTGCCACTATTTCAGTTCAAGTTTGATATTATTTTCTCTCTATCTATCTATTCGTTTTCTCTTCTTCTTTTTCTATTTGTTAGTGCACGAACGAACTTGTTTCCTTTCTTGCTGCCTGGGCGTGTCGCTAGAATGGAACACGAGTTCACTCAGCAGGAGGAGTTCACTACATCGCCGGGGCCAAGGCTGCTCCTCCAAGAAGACCCGAATGCCAGCCTCCTGTAAGATGCGGCCGGAGAAGTGACTGGTGCTACTTTCACGCGTAACTTGCCGCCAGGGGGTGGAATGAATGGGGGAGGGGGGTAGTGAGGACGACACCGCAATGAACAAGGCATCCCCGGTATGGGGGAAGGGGAGGCGGGGAGGGGGGGGGGGGGTGGGGGGCGGAGGGGCAATAGGATGGGGTGGGGGAGTTGGGGGAGGGAGGGGGGGGGGATGACAGACGTAGTGACGAGAGGTTTTCAGTCATTGCGACGAAAGCTGTTTGTCTGAAGGCGGGGAGAGGATGAGAGATCGAGAGACAGACAGACTGAGACATACAAACAACAGAGAAAGAGAGACAGAAAGACATAGAGACAGACGGACTGAATGAGGGAGGGGGGAGGCGGGGGACGGGGGTGGGGAGGGGGGGGGGGCAAGGGGGGTGGAGGAAGAGAGAAAAGCGGTGAGTTTGCTGAGGCCCCAGTTGTGAGTGAGTGAACCCTTAACTGGCATTTGCCCTGCGTTCCGTTCTCTGTGTGTCTCTCACTGTCTGTCTCTGTGGAATGAAATCCCCGAGTATCTCAGAAATAGACCTACCATAGCATCTTTCAAAAAAGCGTATCAAAAATATCTGATGCAACAAATGTAGTTAGTTCCAGCAAAATCAAAGCATGTGATGAGATCCTAGTAAGCCAACATATTTGGATTAATTGTTCTCCAACAGTGTGTAAGCAAGGAAAAAGTCGAGTGTAAATAATTACGCGTGTGCATGTCTATGTACTTGTGTGTTCGAGTACATGTGTGTGATGCCTGTGTGTGCACACGCATGTGTGTGTTTGAAGATTTTCATGTGGCAATGTTTTGTATGATCTTCATGATGTTTCCCTAATTGTAGTCTTTGATTCATCCGTTTATATATCTATTATTATCTATTTGATTTGTTCTATGTCATTTATTTATTCATACTTATTTCATTTATCATATTGTGTGTATGTGTGCGCATGCGTGTGTGAGGGCATGGTGTAAAGAATCTTCCAGCTTATCCATTCTACCCTCAATAAAACATTTGTCATTGTCACTGTCATTGTCTCTTGCTCTCTGTCTGTCTGAACGTCTGCACCCCTCCTCCGCCCCCCCTCCCTCTCTCTCTCTCTCTCTCAGTCTCTTTCTCTATCGTGTAGTGTAGACCCTGTTCAGAATTTTGTCTTGTCTTGTCTTGTCTATCTATCAGTCTTCATGTCCCTGTTACTGTCTCTTTCTGTGCAGTGGGCGAGATGCTAGTCCTTTTACATGCATCATGCACTTTGCACGTGGGTATCACCCATGGCAACAAGACAGCTATCCCCCGAATCCTCGTGCTAAAAAAACAAACAAAAAAAACAACAACAAAAAACATCCATCCATCCAGGCCTTTGTGTCACCACAGCATGGATGCTTCACGTCTTGTTGATTCAACAACTGTTACACCTACGGGAATGCTAGTTCATCTCTGCGGCTTGTAACTGGTAACCACGGCTGTGACCCTGTACTATCCTCCACGGTAGGGGGCCGGAGGGAGAGGAGGGGGGGGGGGTAGATGGGGCTCGTTTATTCCGGCTGGTAGCTCATCAAAGTGATGGAAAACACTGAGTTTTAAATCTCCGCTGCCTTGAGGTCACCCCCACCCACGCGAAAGGAACTGGGAGTCAACTCTGAGGAAGAAAGGAAGGAAAACATTAGTCCACAGTGGGATCCCCTGTGGCAGTTCAAGGCTGGAAGGAAGGAAGGAAGGAGAGAGGAAAAATGATGTCCACAGTGGGACCCCCTGTGGCAGTTCAAGGCTGGAAGGAAGGAAGGAAGGAAAAATGATGTCCACAGTGGGACCCCCTGTGGCAGTTCAAGGGTGGAAGGAAGGAAGGAAAAACGATGTCCACAGTGGGACCCCCTGTGGCAGTTCAAGGCTGGAAGGAAGGAAGGAAGGAAAAACGATGTCCACAGTGGGATCCCCTGTGGCAGTTCAAGGCTGGAAGGAAGGAAGGAAGAAGAGAGGAAAAATGATGTCCACAGTGGGATCCCCTGTGGCAGTTCAAGGCTGGAAGGAAGGAAGGAAAAACGATGTCCACAGTGGGACCCCTGTGGCAGTTCAAGGCTGGAAGGAAGGAAGGAAGGAAGGAAAAACGATGTCCACAGTGGGACCCCCTGTGGCAGTTCAAGGCTGGAAGGAAGGAAGGAAGGAAGGAAAAACGATGTCCACAGTGGGACCCCCTGTGGCAGTTCAAGGCTGGAAGGAAGGAAGGAAGGAAGGAAAAACGATGTCCACAGTGGGACCCCCTGTGGCAGTTCAAGGCTGGAAGGAAGGAAGGAAGGAAGGAAAAACGATGTCCACAGTGGGACCCCCTGTGGCAGTTCAAGGCTGGAAGGAAGGAAGGAAGGAAGGAAAAACGATGTCCACAGTGGGATCCCCTGTGGCAGTTCAAGGCTGGAAGGAAGGAAGGAAGGAAGGAAAAACGATGTCCACAGTGGGATCCCCTGTGGCAGTTCAAGGCGACCACCTGGTAGCTGGTGTGACGGCACGGGAACCAGGTGTGCTGGGTTTTGCCCTTCCTGCCTGTGACGGGTGCGGTGGTCAAGCGGTCACAGCGCTGGACTGTCGCGCGTGATTTACCTCCTGAGTGCGATCTCAGTCAGCACCTGGTGGGTTGAGGGTGGACATCCCCCCCCCCCCCCCCCCACCCCGATCCTCCAGGTCAACATTATGTGCAAACCTGCTTGTGCTTGAACCTCCTTCGTGTGTATGCGCATACAGAAGGTCAAATACGCACGTTAAAGATAATGTAATCCGTGTTCGGTTGGTTATGGAAACAAGAACATACCGAGCATGTACCCCCATCCCTCCCGAAAATGGAGTATGGTTGCTTACATGTCGGGGTAAATCAACAAAACGGTCACACACGTAAACATGTTGCATGTCTGTGTTAGTGTGTGCTCCAGTCAGTACTCCAGCCAGGTATGCAGCCTTTTGTGCAAATGACTCCGTGTTTGCAAAGCGCTTACAGCTTAGGTCTCCGACCGAGGATAGACGCTACACAAGTATTCATTTCATCATCATCCTCTCCATTGGATTGATACAGCGATGTGGAGAGAGGGGAGACCCCTATACCCACCCAGTCAGGCTTCACGCACTGTGGAGGACACTGCAGCTTTGCTATCACTGTCCCAGTTCCCAGCTTTCTCCCAGTTCGTGCTACCGTGCATGATGGAATGACGAGTTAATACCTCACAACAAATACGAGAAGAAAAAGGAGAAGCAGCAGAAGAGAGAGAGAGAGAGAGAGAGAGAGAGCTAATGTAGGACGGAGTTGTCGCTGTTTGTCTCACCATCCTGTCAGTAATTCTGCTATGGTTTGACACATAAACTGACGAGGTAAGTACGTTACTTCTGGGAAGTCTTGAATTGTCTCTCTTTGTCTCTCTCATGCACACACATACACACACACACAAACACACACACACACACGCGCGCGCGCCCGCGTGCGTGCATGAAAGAAAGAAAATTCAACAGTAGACACAAAATAGGAAAGGAAAGTGATGTCACATTTGTCAGCCGAACAGACGCAACCTCTTTTCAAACCACCATGGCAGTTTCGCACGTGGAAAAGACATCAGCGCGCATGCGTGTGATCAAAATAAAAGCCAGAGATCCAGTTCTCAAGCCGCCGGGTGTTTTGCTTTGAGGTGAAGATTTACGGCCAGCAAATACATCATCGCCTTTTTGCGTGCACGACAAGAACGCTAATGGTGGGGAGGGCTGTTCAGAACGCGCGGCAAGACACCCCCGGCCATATGCATGCCGTTCCCGACCCGAATCCTCAAACCCGTTCCGTTCCCTCCACGGACGTATATTATGTACGTCCGTAGTTCTCTCTCTCCCATCCCCTCCCTACCCCCCAATCCCTCTTTCTTCCTCTTCAACCCCACTAACATAAAAACAGAGCCTGTGTTTTCATCCTACTAACATATAAACAGAGCCCGTGTTTTCATCCTACTAACTTATAAACAGAGCCCGTGTTTTCATCCTACTAACATAAAAGCACTAACATATAAACAGAGCCTGTGTTTTCATCCTACTAACATATAAACAGAGCCCGTGTTTTCATCCTACTAACTTATAAACAGAGCCCGTGTTTTCATCCTACTAACATATAAACAGAGCCCGTGTTTTCATCCTACTAACATAAAAGCAGAGCCCGTGTTTTCATCCTACTAACTTATAAACAGAGCCCGTGTTTTCATCCTACTAACATATAAACAGAGCCCGTGTTTTCATCCTACTAACTTATAAACAGAGCCCGTGTTTTCATCCTACTAACATATAAACAGAGCCCGTTGTTTCATTCCACTGACTTATAAACAGAGCCTCTGCTTTCATCCGACGGACAACAAACTCCGTACTAACCCATTGATAAAACAGAGCCCGTGTTGTCACCCCAGCACCCCATCCCCATGTGCTATCACAGGGGAAACCAGTCACACTCTGCTCGTTCCTATCTGGAGGAGAGAGAACAGATTTTCTTTTTTTTTCTACCTTTATTTCATTCTTTATTATTTTTTTCTTTTTTAACGTGCTGAACCCGGTGTTCAATTCGGAAACAACACTCTGTAATTACGGATTAGGTTACCACCCGTTGGTATAAATTCTCTTATTCTGAACACAGAAACGAATGTTAGCGATGGGAAATGCAACTTCTGTTTCATCGATTAGCATGCGTTAAACGTTAAAATAAATAAATAAATGAATAAAATAAACAAAAATCTGACCCTATTTCCTGATGAAAGCGCTCCGACTGAGAAGCCAACGAGGAAAACGATTTGACGAGGGAATGACCCGCCAACCACGTGGAGGCAGAAAACGACCTGGTGTGGTTTTCATAGCCTTTGAAGGTCAGAACAGAGAGAGTGGGAGAGAGAGGGAAAGAGAGGGAGAGAGGGAGAGAGAGAGAAAGGGAGGGAGGGAGAGGGAGGGAGAGGGAAGGGGTGAAGGGGAGGTTAGGTGGGAGGAGGGGGGGAGTGAGATGAAAGCACAGACAATCAAAAAGACACACAAAAAATGTTCCAGCAAAGAAGATTTAAGCTTCGTTCCGTTCTAGACTTGGATTAAAGTTGTCACGTTTATCCCCCCCCCCCCCCTCATTCCTCCCCCCCCCCCGCCCCCTCCTCCCCCCGCCCCCCCAAGTGTAACCCAACACTTTATCCCCTCCACCCTCCACCCCTCTGCTGTCATTTTTCACTGTGGTGTGGAAGAGGCTTTAGCTGTCGTCAGCGTGACAAGCCCCCATAACTGGTCCTGTTTTCACGCAACGAGGGTTGTGGATGAACACGATACAAATCCTGGGTCTTGTTGCTTTGGTCATAACGTCGTCAAATGCTGCTCAAAAACACACAATTCTTATTGTCCCCATCTTTTTCTGAAAAATACATATCTTTAAAGTTTTGTTTTTGTATTGTATTTTCCTTTCTCTGTGTGAAATTCGGCCTGCTCTCCCCAGGGAGAGCGCGTCGCCACACTGAGAGCGCCACCCTTTTTTCTTTTTCTTTTTTTCCCCTGCGTGCAGGAAACTGGGAACGCCGAAGAAGAAGAAGACGAAGAAGTTTTAAGGAACGGCGCATTGATGGCACAAACATTCCATGAATGATGATGGTTCAGTGCGCTTTACCTGAATGTAATGATCCGGGAAAAGCCTTAATTAAAAAGGGTTTTAAAAAGACAAAATAACAAATGGATGTCAAGGAGTTTTGAAGGCTTTGTCGCTTTGTAGGCGACCGTATAGTGTTAAAAACAACCTCCACCACACCCACCACCACCACAACAACAAAACCCAAACAACAAAAGAAAACCCATAAAAACTGACAACCACCACCACAAACACAAGAGAACATTTGAATTATGTTCAGTTTGCTCCTGGAAGGATTATCAGATTTTTTTTTTTTTAAACACACCCCAAAACATTAACTCTACTACTAACAGTGTACTACGCGTTACCGAAGGGACCTACCATTCCGTCTAATTTATCAGGAACAAATAGAAAGAAAGCGCATATATATTATCAGTGAACAAATACCCGCCATTCATTCAACGGGTTTGTTAAGTAAAAAAAATAATAAAGCGAGCAAGAATTTTGTTGATAAATAAACAAAAACCAACAACAACAAAATCCCATAACAAACAACATAACAAACAACAAGAAAAATCCAGTAAACAGAAGAGAAAGTATAAACGAAAACAAAAGCAAGCAATCAGCCTGAGGGCAAACCTGAAAATGAATTGGAAGGAAAACAGCCACGAGACCTGGTGTAGTTGAGCCAGTCAACAAACACACAGTCAGCCTAGACGGTGGAGAAACCATACAACAAAAGTAATGAAATCAATGAATTTAGGTCAAACAAGGTGTGTGTGTGTGTGTGTGTGTGTGTGTGTGTGTGTGTGTGTGTGCAGTCGTACTAGTCATCAGTTCAACGTCTTTCCACTTTAAGTGATATAACACTGGCAGAAAAGGTGGGGTGGGGCGGTGTGTGTGTGTGTGTGTGTGTGTGTGTGTGTGTGTGTGTGTGTGTGTGTGTGAGGAGAGGGGTGGGGAGGCAGTGCAGGAACTTAAGAGTTATCAAAACTGTAAAGCCAATCAACTAAATTGAAAAGAGAGAGAGGGAAAAAATCAATTTTGATGAATATACAAGGTGCGCGGAATGTTTTTAAGGGCCACTTGGGTACTTGCAGGAATTTTGATCTTTGATTTTGGTACAGTGGGAAGGGTGTGTGTGGGGGGGTGGGGGGGGGGGGGGGGCATACACAAATGCCGCCAAATTTTGTGCAAACAACAGTGTGCTGAGGTCAGAGGTTGAGGTATGGGGGTGAAGGGGGTGGACAGCAGGGGAGGTGGGAAAAAGGTTAAAGGTCCAATAGCCTTTTGCCGCTGTAGCAAGGCGGGGTCCAAACCTCTCCCTCCGATCTCTTCACCTCCCCCAGCAGGTTGCTACCCTGTCACACTGGGTGCAGTGAGTAAAGAGCCTTCCCCAGCAGGTTGCTACCCTCTGACACTGGGTGCAGTGAGTAAAGAGCCTTCCCCAGCAGGTTGCTACCCTCTGACACTGGGTGCAGTGAGTAAAGAGCCTTCCACAGCAGGTTGCTACCCTGTCACACTGGGTGCAGTGAGGAGTAAAGTGCCTTCCCCAGAAGGTTGCTACCCTCTGACACTGGGTGCAGTGAGTAAAGAGCCTTCCCCAGCAGGTTGCTACCCTCTGACACTGGGTGCAGTGAGGAGTAAAGAGCCTTCCCCAGAAGGTTGCTACCCTCTGACACTGGGTGCAGTGAGTAAAGAGCCTTCCACAGCAGGTTGCTACCCTGTCACACTGGGTGCAGTGAGGAGTAAAGAGCCTTCCACAGCAGGTTGCTACCCTCTGACACTGGGTGCAGTGAGTAAAGAGCCTTCCCCAGCAGGTTGCTACCCTCTGACACTGGGTGCAGTGAGTAAAGAGCCTTCCCCAGAAGGTTGCTACCCTGTCACACTGGGTGCAGTGAGTAAAGAGCCTTCCCCAGAAGGTTGCTACCCTCTGACACTGGGTGCAGTGAGTAAAGAGCCTTCCCCAGCAGGTTGCTACCCTCTGACACTGGGTGCAGTGAGGAGTAAAGAGCCTTCCCCAGCAGGTTGCTACCCTCTGACACTGGGTGCAGTGAGGAGTAAAGAGCCTTCCCCAGCAGGTTGCTACCCTCTGACACTGGGTGCAGTGAGTAAAGAGCCTTCCCCAGCAGGTTGCTACCCTGTCACACTGGGTGCAGTGAGGAGTAAAGAGCCTTCCCCAGCAGGTTGCTACCCTGTCACACTGGGTGCAGTGAGTAAAGAGCCTTCCCCAGCAGGTTGCTACCCTCTGACACTGGGTGCAGTGAGTAAAGAGCCTTCCCCAGCAGGTTGCTACCCTCTGACACTGGGTGCAGTGAGGAGTAAAGAGCCTTCCCCAGCAGGTTGCTACCCTGTCACACTGGGTGCAGTGAGGAGTAAAGAGCCTTCCCCAGCAGGTTGCTACCCTGTCACACTGGGTGCAGTGAGTAAAGAGCCTTCCCCAGCAGGTTGCTACCCTCTGACACTGGGTGCAGTGAGTAAAGAGCCTTCCCCAGCAGGTTGCTACCCTCTGACACTGGGTGCAGTGAGGAGTAAAGAGCCTTCCCCAGCAGGTTGCTACCCTCTGACACTGGGTGCAGTGAGTAAAGAGCCTTCCCCAGCAGGTTGCTACCCTCTGACACTGGGTGCAGTGAGGAGTAAAGAGCCTTCCCCAGCAGGTTGCTACCCTCTGACACTGGGTGCAGTGAGTAAAGAGCCTTCCCCAGCAGGTTGCTACCCTCTGACACTGGGTGCAGTGAGTAAAGAGCCTTCCCCAGCAGGTTGCTACCCTCTGACACTGGGTGCAGTGAGGAGTAAAGAGCCTTCCCCAGAAGGTTGCTACCCTCTGACACTGGGTGCAGTGAGGAGTAAAGAGCCTTCCCCAGAAGGTTGCTACCCTCTGACACTGGGTGCAGTGAGTAAAGAGCCTTCCCCAGAAGGTTGCTACCCACTGACACTGGGTGTAGTGAGGAGTAAAGAGCCTTCCCCAGCAGGTTGCTACCCTCTGACACTGGGTGCAGTGAGTAAAGAGCCTTCCCCAGCAGGTTGCTACCCTCTGACACTGGGTGCAGTGAGTAAAGAGCCTCCCCCAGCAGGTTGCTACCCTCTGACACTGGGTGCAGTGAGTAAAGAGCCTTCCCCAGCAGGTTGCTACCCTCTGACACTGGTGCAGTGAGTAAAGAGCCTTCCCCAGCAGGTTGCTACCCTCTGACACTGGGTGCAGTGAGTAAAGAGCCTTCCCCAGAAGGTTGCTACCCACTGACACTGGGTGCAGTGAGTAAAGAGCCTTCCCCAGCAGGTTGCTACCCTGTCACACTGGTGCAGTGAGTAAAGAGCCTCCCCCAGCAGGTTGCTACCCTGTCACACTGGGTGCAGTGAGTAAAGAGCCTTCCCCAGCAGGTTGCTACCCACTGACACTGGGTGCAGTGAGTAAAGAGCCTTCCCCAGCAGGTTGCTACCCTCTCACACTGGGTGCAGTGAGGAACAACGGGAGAAATAGCCTTCCTAAGGACACAACACCGTGCAGAGACGGACCCTGGAACCCTGATCACAGGTGATCACTGGATCACATCTCTATCGGCTTGCCCATTCTGCCACGGCACCCGTCCTACAAAGAATATGGAGATTGACCTCTCTCTCTCTCTCTCTTCCGTGCTAAATATATGTGTATTTATAAGTATGTGTATATGTGTATGTGTGTATATATATATATATATATATATATATATATATATATATATATATATATATATATACTTGATGAATAAATCCCAGTTCCAATTCTCTCTCTCTCTCTCTCTCTCTCTCTCTCTCTCTCTCTTGAGTGTGTCTGTGTGGTTTGCCTTTCGTTTTGATACAGAGATGATGTTGTTCGCTTTTAACAATTGCTCACACATCTTGGCTGTTTCACTGTTTCACACTCAGGAACCCAGTCTTAACCTCCATCCCCCCCCCCGCCCCCCGCACACACACACACACAACTACATCCTCCCACCCCCACCCCACCCCCGCACCCCCATCCCCCCAAAACCATTCTCTTCCGGTCCTCCATACTCTCCCACAGATTATAGCATTCAACAATTAAACAAAACTTGCGCATTTTCCGCATCTGCCGGGCCGCCAAGAAATTTATGACCCTCCTCCCAAACTGTTTTACGATTTCACTCTTTTCAAGCAGTTCACGCGTGCAAGGAAGCCTTGTTGTTCGTGGTGACCTCAGCCCCGTCTGCCCCGTGAAATATTAGCGGCGTCTGACTGAATCAGTCTTTGTTCCCCCCCCCCCTGCCCGCTCTGACTGTGTCGTCACAACGGGAGCAGTTTTCGTTACGAGACTCCCTTCAGGGGACACCACTTTCCTGTCCGCTGCAAATCCGCCCTTCGGGAGGTCAGCACGTAACACGGAATGTCACGGCGATGACTCTTTAAACCAGACCGTTCGTTTTGATGTATTGCTTATGCATAATGCATATCAATAGGTCTTTAATTCTCTCTTTTATCTTCTTCTTTTTCTTCCCTCCGCGTGTGAGACACTTTGTGGCAGCGCGGTAGTTATGTGCATAAAGGGAGATGATTGTCCTGTCTCATTGGGGGTAGGCTGGTGAAATATTTTCGGGAAGTGCTAATCAGATCGTGACGTCCACCTTGGCCGTGAGAGGACATTATCATCCGGATCACGTTGGCAGTCGTAATAATAATCATGATATTCAGTCATTCTGCGCCCTATCTGAATTCTTTGTTTACTTTTCTTGTCAAGTCCAGGAGAAAAGTGTATGGATAGCACTGTCGAAATTTGGACGGATTGTTAAAATCGATTACGGACCAGCCCACAGCAGCGCACACTTGTGAAGACAAGGCCCGATGATCGCTTGAACATAAAGAGCTATGGCCAGCTGGTCTTTATGCTCAGTAATGTGCTGAAAATCCATCTTTTGGTTTATGAAATCCGTTTCATTAGAATACGGTGTCATTCAAACAGCCCGCCTTTTAGCGGTCCAGTTCTAATTGTGATTGACTGATGAATGATATGGATACTTACATAGCGCCTATCCTCGGTCGAATCCAAGCTCTAAGCGTTTTGCAAACACGGGGTCATTTGCACAACAGGCTACCTACCTGGGTAGAGTCGACTGATGGCTGCCATTAGGCGCTCATCATTCGTTTCCTGTGTCATTCAGTTAGGTTTAAGTCACGCACGCATACACACTTAGACATGTAACATTTTTTATGAATGACGGTTTTGCTTATTTACCCTGATATGTAGGCAGCTATACTCCGTTTTCGGGGGTTTGCATGCTGATTATGTTGTTGTTTCCATAACCCACCGCACGCTAATATGGATTACAGGATGTGAATGTGCGTATTTGATCTTTTACGTGGGTATACACACAAAGTTGGCTCAGGCACTAGCAGATCCACACATATGTCCACCCTTTACCTACCAGGCGCCGTTTCCGAGATTCGTACCCGGGACCCTCAGATTGGAAGTTCCAGTATTTAACCACTCGGCTATTGCGCCCTAATTATCAACTGATACAAGATGAATTGATTATCTTCACCACATTCTCTCAGCTGATTTCGCTGGTGGTCTACTTCTTATGTGTTCCCATGCACTGGCGTTCTCAAAGATTTTTATTGTAGATTAAAGAATGTGCCCCCTCCATCCGACTCACCCCCAAGCCCACCCCTACCCCCTCTTTTTTTGGGGATCACTATTCACTGCAGACAAATCATGTAGGTTTCTGTAAGTGTTCATTTTCTCGCTGTTTGCAGGGGTCCTTGTTTGTTTGCGAGCGAGTCTGTGACGCTGATGCACTTTATGGGGCAAAACATTTCACAACCTAAACAAAAACAAGTTTCAAAAAGTAATGATGAATATTAACAGACAAAGCAACAGGCTTACCCTTTGGTGTTTTGTTGCTGTTTTGTTTGTTTGTTGTGTTTTTTTTATTTATGATTACTGACAGCCTCCTTAAAATCCGTCAGTGCTTTGACCAGATTGATCTGAATTTTGAAAAGTCCGATGCTCCCTAAAATGTTATAGACGCGCTAGAAACGCCAATTAAAAATCACAAACAACAACAACAACAACAACAACAACAACACACACACACACACACACACACACACACACACACACACACACTGAATGAAATTGAGGACGATGTTTGCTGTGCTGGAACGCAGTCAGCTGTGTAAACACACCCCGTGAGAACTGTTGTCTCCGCGACAAGTAGTTTGTCCAGACAAGCACTTCAAAGCGACATGAGGATGATGGGTAGTTTGTCCAGACAGCACTTCAGGGTGATGGGTAGTTTGTCCAGACAGCACTTCAAAGCGACATGAGGATGATGGGTAGTTTGTCCAGACAGCACTTCAAAGCGACATGAGGATGATGGGTAGTTTGTCCAGACAAGCACTTCAGGGTGATGGGTAGTTTGTCCAGACAGCACTTCAGGGTGATGGGTAGTTTGTCCAGACAGCACTTCAGGGTGATGGGTAGTTTGTCCAGACAAGCACTTCAGGGTGATGGGTAGTTTGTCCAGACAGCACTTCAGGGTGATGGGTAGTTTGTCCAGACAGCACTTCAGGGTGATGGGTAGTTTGTCCAGACAGCAATTCAGGGTGATGGGTAGTTTGTCCAGACAGCACTTCAAAGCGACATGATGGTGATGGGTAGTTTGTCCAGACAGCACTTCAGGGTGATGGGTAGTTTGTCCAGACAGCACTTCAAAGCGACATTAGGGTGATGATGGACCACGGTGTAACGCATCAACGCACTGCCTTGTGACGGCGATGTCACACTGTGGGTCATCGCACGATTGCCTCACCCCACTGTTGACACAACGACTGTCAATGTGTCGGAAGTCTGACAACTCGGAACATTACATGGCCTCTTCACACACGGAAGTGTGGTTTATCACACTGGTGAGACATCTGGATACTGTCTCTCTCTGTGTCTCTGTCTCTCTCTCTCTCTCTCTCTGTCTCTCTCTTACATAGCCTCTTCAGACATGGTAGTGTAAATCGTTTGTCAGACTGGTGAGACGTCTGGATACCTCCCCCCACACACACCCCGCCCTCCGCCTCTCTCTTTCTCTGTATATATATATGTATATATATATGTATATTCAATCCAATGTTGTTCATGTTGTTGTTACTCTGCACCTTCTTTCGGGATTTTTGTTTTCACATTCTGTTTTATAAATATAATTATGTAGTATTCTTTTTTTTATGAAAAGGTCTTATAATTCTTTATACTGGTCCCAGCCTCTAGTGCAGCAGAAATCTCCACAAAATGTAGAGTCGCTGCCTTTCGGGACGAAAAAGAAGAAGAACAACAACAAAAACAACAGTAACAATAACAAGAAGTACAAAAACAAGAAGAAGAAAACGCAGAAGAAGAAGTAGCAGAAGAAGAAGGAGGAGGAAGAGGAGGAGAAAAAGAAGAACAACAATAATAACAACAATAACATCGATACCAATTGGAACAAGTACAAAAGCAAGAAGAAGGAGGAGGAGGAGAAGAACAACAACAACAATAACAACGATAACAATAGTAACAAGTAGAAAAGCAAGAAGAAGAATAACAACAACAACAAGAAAGTCAAGAAAGTGTATTCCATGAGATCTATTTGTTCTGAAACACCTCGTTGATGTGCATGTGTCAGCCCTGAAACGGTCCATTTCCGCTCGTGTGAGCTACAAGCAGCACGTGTCTGTGTGTTTGGGGGTGGAGGAAGGGGGTGTCCTGTCAGGAACATGGGCCAGATCCCCCACTACTCCCTCTCCGACACCACCACCCACTCCTCATACAGCAAAAACAAAAATATAACCCAAACAAGAAAAAACACCGTGCACACATGCTCCCTCTCTCTCTCTGTCTTTGTCCGTCTCTCTGAAAGCGTAACATTCTTTATCTCTGTGTTTCTGTCGGTATGTCTGTCAGTCTCTGCTCCTGCCTTTCTCTGTCTTTATCTGTCTCTCTGTCTCTGGCTATACCTGTCTCTGTTAACGTACTTCCCTCTCTCTCTCTCTGTTCCTGACTCAGTCTTTGTCTGTCCCTCTCTGTCTGTCTGTTTGTCTGTCTGCCCATCTATCTCTGGCTTCAGTACTGAACAATTCAAAGTTGTTCGTTACCTTTGTAGATCTTAAGAAGGCCTTCGACTCCATAAAGAAAATATGTAATGGA
Source organism: Babylonia areolata (assembly GCF_041734735.1). Taxonomy (NCBI): domain Eukaryota; kingdom Metazoa; phylum Mollusca; class Gastropoda; order Neogastropoda; family Buccinidae; genus Babylonia; species Babylonia areolata. The sequence continues at coordinate 69,538,400 of NC_134877.1, read as the reverse complement.
ATATATTGCGAAACAAAAAATGGAGTGGATGGAAAATTGTAAATGGCTGTTCGTGGTGTGTATGATTCAGTCCTGGCGTGTGGGCGTCAATAGATGGGTGTATTCAGAAGTATTTGACTGTCCAAGAAGAGTGAAGCAGGGATGCTTATCGAGTCCACTAATGTTTTCTTCTTTTCTTTATTAATGAACTGGCAATTCAGATAACCCAAAAAGGAAAACACGGTATCCAAATGATTCCGGGGGCGGTGGAAAATTTTCTTATGTTACTTGCAAGTGTTATAATACTCTGGTCCAGCAAAGCCGTGGGACTTCAAAATCAATGTAACAAAATGTTAAATCAATGTATGAGTTCCAAAGAGAGGACAGAATACATTTTTTTAGTTCATTGTAAAGCATGTGATAATGTTTGTGATGAATGCGTCATTTTCCAGACAAGTAATGCAAGGAGTAAGGATGTCACTGGTGTGTGGAAATTGAATTTTGATGACGATACAATTTCACCGGCGAAGTTTATTGCTGAAGCACAGTCTTCGATAGGAGAGTATTACATATTAATAGCTTTAATACCCAGACGGATAAAAGGATTTTTGTTTCATTGTTTTCACCATTATTGTTCTGAATTGCACCCCAGTGTCGCTGGAGATGTACAGCTAATGGCATTAAATATTGCAGTGTTCAGTGTTCTCTCTCTCTCTCTCTCTTTGTCTACCACCTTCTTTCTCCGTTTCTACAATTTTCTCTTCGTCTATCTGGGCGTCTGTCTCTGTGTCTGTCTGCCTTTGTCTATCCCTTTCTTCCTCTGTCCGTTTCTGACTTTGTTTATCTCCCCCCCCCCCCCCTCTTCTCATCTCTCTCTGCTCCCCCTCTTTCCCCCTTCACTCCCCCCCCCCTCTCTCTCTCCCCCTCCCTTCCCCTCCTTCCTGGCCCTTCTATCTTTCTCCCTCTCTCCCTTCCGGCCTATCTCAACCCCTCTCTCCCACTCTCCCTCCCCCATCTTTCCCTTCCCCCTGTCCCTCCTCCCTCACACACACACACACACACACACATATATATATATATATATCCCTACCTGCGCAGTGTGAGGAGTGCATGCCGGTCAGCGTCTTGCTGGTCAGGGCCCTCAGGGCGTCCAGAGGCGGCAAGTCACGTGACCCAGCTGACCTCGGACAGGGCTCGTCATCGTCCACACTTATCTCCTCCTCCTCTTCCTCCTCGTGATCATCGTCGTCGTCCAGAGCACTATCATCGGCGCCATCGTCAGGCAGCACAGGGCTGTGCGGACGGCGAGGGTCCGGGACCCAGGGTCTGACGATGGCGCGGGCCGCTTTCCTGGCGCCAGGGAGGGGGGACAGGCCGCCACGGGGGGCACAGGGAGAAGGGGAGGGGGAGCCGCTGGTAGAGGCGGGGGTGAAGGGGGAGGAGGAGAGGGCGCGCACCTTGGGCAGCGAGTCGCGGCCGATGAGGCCCCGCGACCTGCCCCCCTCCCCTTCCCTCTCCCCCTCCCCATCCCCCTCCCCGGACCTGCAGGAGGAAGTGGGCGACACGGCGTCCGAGCGTGTTGACGAGGGCCGGCACTCCTCCCTGGCGCTGTCCGCGTCCCGCCCCAGGATGTCCCTGATGCAGAACGACGTCAACGGTCTGGACGTCCTGGACGAAGAACCGTTTCTGTAGACGGGCAGGCGGGGGGGCAGGACCAGGTGGTGGCGGTGGTGGAAGGAGGGGAGGTGGGGGAGGGGGGGTGTCAGGACGGAGGTGTCGGCGTGGAGCCGCAGGCGGAGACTGTGCTGCGGGAGGGAGTGGAGGGGGTGGGTGTGAAGGAGAGGGGAGCAGGGCGGGCAGTCCGCCGGGGGCAAGCAGGACAGGGGCAGAGGCAGAGAGGCGGGCCAGGTCACGTGCCCTGCCCCCTGGTGGTGAGCCATCAGGTTCAGCATGGACATTCTGGAGAAAAAAAAATCAGCCAATCCACGGGTCAGATCATCGCAAGCAAGGAAACAGTCCCCGGGTCACCTCTGGATAGCAGAGCCACACAAAACTCAGTTCAGTTCAGTTATATTACTCAAGGAGGCGCCACTGCGTCCGGGCAAGTCCATAATTATACGCCACACCGCATCTGCAAAGCAGATGCCTGACCAGCAGTGTAACCCAACAGGCCTTGAGGGGGAAATAAGAAGAAAAAAAGTGCATAAACAAATAATTGATACATCATTAAATAAATAAATAAACGGATAACATAAAACATAAGCAGACAGATAACCAAATAAACTAAAATGCGAGAAAAGAAAAACAACAACAAAATATCATAGAACTGTGACGACATGCACTTGGAGAGGATCAGGTCAGAGCTGAATTAGTGCCCTGTTGGCTGATGTCCTTAATGTCCAGTGTGCTGTTGGCTGATGCCCCTCATGTCCAGTGCCCTGTTGGTTGATGCCCCTCATGTCCAGTGCCCTGTTGGTTGATGCCCTGTTGGCTGATGTCCTTAATGTCCAGTGTGCTGTTGGCTGATGCCCTGTTGGCTGATGCCCTTAATGTCCAGTGTCCTGTTGGCTGATGCCCCTCATGTCCAGTGTCCTGTTGGCTGATGCCCCTCATGTCCAGTGCCCTGTTGGCTGATGCCCCTCATGTCCAGTGTCCTGTTGGCTGATGCCCTGTTGGCTGATGCCCTTAATGTCCAGTGCCCTGTTGGCTGATGCCCCTCATGTCCAGTGCCCTGTTGGCTGATGCCCCTCATGTCCAGTGCCCTGTTGGCTGATGCCCTGTTGGCTGATGCCCTTAATGTCCAGTGTCCTGTTGGCTGATGCCCTGTTGGCTGATGCCCCTCATGTCCAGTGCCCTGTTGGCTGATGCCCTGTTGGCTGATGCCCCTCATGTCCAGTGCCCTGTTGGCTGATGCCCTGTTGGCTGATGCCCCTCATGTCCAGTGCCCTGTTGGCTGATGCCCCTCATGTCCAGTGCCCTGTTGGCTGATGCCCTTCATGTCCAGTGCCCTGTTGGCTGATGCCCTGTTGGGTGATGCCCTTAATGTCCAGTGCCCTGTTGGTTGATGCCCCTCATGTCCAGTGCCCTGTTGGTTGATGCCCTGTTGGCTGATGCCCTGTTGGCTGATGCCCCTCATGTCCAGATGCTCAGGGCTGGGGTCCTAGTCGCGGAAGTTGTGTTTCTGGAGGTGGTGAGCCCTGGACAGGATCCACGTCTTAAAATCCACAAAGACTGTTGCTTTGTTGTCCACCTGCACACAGTTCTTTACCTGCTGGAGTTGAAATCAGTTCATTCGTAAACTAATTATCCAGCTTTTCAGGTGTGACATGTTTAGGAATCTCGGAAATGCTGAATTACAGCATTTCTGATGATAACCAGTGGTGCGTTCTTTCCAGGCGCGATTCCGCCCTCTACTGCTGTCAAGATAAAAACCAACAACAACAACAACAAAAAACAAAAAAACAAAAAAAACACACAAAAAAAACACACCAAAAAACCCCCCATCAAAACTAGATTTAAAAAAACACACACCAAAAAACAAAAATAACCACAGCAACCCAACTTCTTGGCAGATTACAAATGTCTTAGGATCATGCTGTCTGTATGATTATCAAACTGTCTCAATACTACTACTACTACTACTACTACTACTACTGATATGATGATCATCATCATCGTGGACATTAACAATGCGCTCTACCTCCTTAGCCAGAGGGCTCAGAACGCTAACAATCAACATCTTAGATCTTGTTCCTCCTCAGCCTGGCTCTTTACACAGGCTGTTCCCAGAAGACTCAGAGTTCGGTGCTGGAATTCTCCATGAACTATTCCTCCTCTCACAGCCCCAACTTCTAAGGGCAGCGAACTTTCTTTCTATCAAAATTCCAACCTTGATCTGTCTTGGATTTGTCTGCGCACAAGATTCAGCACCATGTAAAAACATTGTTTATTTTTCTTCCTTGGTTTATTGTCAGTTTCGATTCTAAGAAAATTCGCTTTTGTTAAGTTCTTCTGTAAAACTGATATTTCGTGTGATAAATTCATTTATTTTCTTCATGATTCTTGTAGTCTGTTGTCTGTCTTCATTAATAGTTGAGGATTGTCCCCTGCGTTGAGTGAAAACTTGATCAGTTTACCAAACCAGTTCTAATCTTTTGAACAGTACAAACCCTTCTGGACCTGTCTGAGGCCGTCTTCAACAGACCATCGTGCCTGCAGGTAAATGCGTATCTGCAGGTAATCTGCCTGAAGCAAGGCAAGCTGACCGAGGGTAAGCAATATCTCGTATTCAGGAACACAGAGCCTACTGGCGGGTCTGCAAACCCTGCGACAATTTACCCTTACTACCTGCCAAGGGTAACTGCCCACAAAGCAGAGGTAGATATGGCCGAGTCTTTTGCTTCAAACAATTTTCATTCAAAGAAACAACTCTGCATAAGCACATGAACACAAAAGGCATGATAAAGGCATCAAGCACGACTTATTTCAAGCCGTACCCAATAAGAAACAAGCACAAAACTTATGTGGACAAGTTAAAGGAATCAAAGTAAATGTAATCACATTGACAAGTAGTAGGCAAAACAAGCAACACATAAAGAGACACTAGCATTGTTGCATTGTTTTTGCTGAGGGAAAAAGTCACAGACGGTATAAGAGACCACTGTCCCTGTAGGTAAATGTTTACCTTCGGGTAATCTGCCTGAAGCAATACAAAAACAGGACGAGGGTAGGGAATACCAGGTAGGCAGGAACACAAAAGCCTACCCGGGAAGGCATTTACCTGTACAACCTGCCAAGTGTGACTGCCCACGAAGCAGAAATAAATAAGGTGGATTCCTGTCAAAGCATTGTTTTTGAGGAACACAGGCGTGCGTTGTGGATGGCATGTATTTTGTGAACTCTCTGGACAATGCTCTGGAGTGTGGTGTAGTGAGGTCAAACTAAGAGCATGTCCAGAAGAGGTTCACCGGGATTTTTAATGGGCAGCTCGCCTGCTCTCATCGCACAGGTCTTAAAAAGAAGACAGCTTTGCCTTCGTGTTAAACTGCACCCGCGGCCCTGAACCATGTCAAAGGTAGCTTGCCTGAAGCCAAAATGAGTTGAATTCGGCCATAGGCGTGCTTTGCGGATTGCACGTGTTGTACTAACTCTCTCTCTCTCTCTCTCTCTCTCTCTCCAATGCCTTGAACTGTGGTTGGGTGAGAAGAGCACGGTAGAATGGAATCCCAGGATCTTTATTGTCGATGGGTTCCTGCTTGTGGGCACCTGCATGTTTTGTATACAAAGTTGACTTAACTTTAAGATAAACTGTATCCGCGGGTCCCTAGCATGTCAAAGGTAACTTGCTTGAAGGCAATATGAAGTTTTTATTGAATACGGCCCCAGGACGGCACACTCCTCTCCGCAACAAACCAGTTTTTGGTTGGGGTCATTCAAACTTACGAAGGTGGCAGAATGATTAAGACTCTCATCTGCCAATATAGTGTCTCTGAGGGTCTGCATTGATTCCCAGTCTCACCTTTTCTTTCAAGTTCAACTGAAAAAATCAAACTGAGCATCTAGTCTATCAGATGAACTGCTAAACCAAAGCTCACCATGTGCAGCATACACTTGGCGAAATAAAACGAACCCACGGCAACAAATGTCTCCTCTGGAAAATAAATCGCAAAAGAAATCCACTCTAATTGGTACACATATTATATGCATGCACTCAAGGTCTGACTAGCGCACTGGTTTATGCAGCTGGTCAGGCGGGCATCTGCTTACCGGATGTGGTGCAGCATCAATAGATTCCCCTGAACAGAGTGATGCCTCCTTGAGAAACTGATACTGAAACCGATAATTTTCCAGATCAGTCCACTCCCCACACCCAGCCCACTCCCCACTCACTCCCCACACCCAGCCCCACTGACGGAGCTGACTTAACTAGAGCTCGGTGCCCCATCCCCATGTTGACTGAAGCCCAATGATGCTCGAACTGAGGGTACTCACTCACTTCGTAGCCACTTGTCGCAAACAGCAGCCTGTCCCCAGTGAAGACAGTGGGGCTGATGCCCGTCAAGCCACAGACGTTGAGGCAACAGCAGCGCTCCGATGATCCTTTCCCGCCAAGACGTCAACGTCAACGTCGCGTTTAACGCGTTTGTCGGTCCTTGGATGACGTGCGTCACTTAACGCTGCTGGGCCGCTCATTTCAGACGCTGACTGCGGCTTTTCAATGCGCTCCTTCAGGCTGCGCGGCTCTGAGCGGCGCCGACGTGTCAGTCTTGTCTTGTCTTGATTTGATTTGTTGTCTTGCTACCCTGCAGTCTGACAGGCTGTGGGGGGAGGGGGGAGAGGGGGGGGGAGGAGTGGTAGTGGGGAGGAGCCACAGTCTCTGAGGGCGTTTCTCTCTTCTTCTTCTCAGAAGTCTGGCGAGCGGGCGGCTCGGCTGGGGATGTCTGTCACTTGTTTAGGGAGATGGGTGGGTGGGGTCGGTGGTGGGGTGGTTGGGGATGTCTGTTGCTTGTTTAGGGAGATGGGTGGGTGGGAGCGGTGGTGGGGTGGCTGGGGATGTCTGTTGCTTGTTTAGGGAGATGGGTAGGTGGGGTCGATGGTGGGGTGGCTGGGAACTAGTCTGTTGCTTGTTTAGGGAGATGGGTGGGTGGGGTCGGTGGTGGGGTGGCTGGGGATGTCTGTTGCTTGTTTAGGGAGATGGGTGGGTGGGGTCGGTGGTGGGGTGGTTGGGGATGTCTGTTGCTTGTTTAGGGAGATGGGTAGGTGGGGGCGGGGTGGGGTGGTTGGGGAAGGAGAAGTCTTTATAATACTATCTGCAATCAATCTCTCCCTCATACACGCGTTGAGGTTTTATTTGAGGAATATCCTGAAACTGGCTCCTCTCTACATTCCGTCATCCATCTCACTTTTTTCTGTCCAGTCCCTATCTGTCTCAGTGTTAGTCTATCTGTCTGTCTATCTGTCTGTCTCTGTCTGTCTCTGTCTCCCCATCTCTGTCTATGTCTTCTACTTCTTCCCTCGGCCTTTCTCGTTCACCCTATTTCGCTCTGTCTTCTCACCCAGCTTCCTAATCACCCCACCCCCCTCGGCCATCCCCCCCCCCGCCCCCTACACGACTGGACCAATCAGAGAAGAGATCGTGAGTGGAAGGGGAGGGGCCAGAGGGTGTGATTGAGGAGATTGAGGAGAGTGGGCGGGGCGAGGTTGGGGTGGATTTCCCCCTTCTCTTTCTCTCCTCCACCCCCCTCCGGCCCCTCACCGCCCTCTCTCCCTTTTCCTCCCTCGTTTTCCATCCTTCGTTTTTCACACTGTCCCCATAGCTGTTTTTTTCTCACTTTGGTGGTTCATGAGCTTATACTAAACATTGAAACGAAAGTAAAGAATTTACATGTCATTGTGATTTGAACGCTATGTGATTTTTTTTTTCAAAAGAGATTTGTGTGTGTGTGTGTGTGTGTGTGTGTGTGTGTGTGTGTGTGTGTGTGTGTGTGTGTGTGTGCATGCGTGTGTGTGTGTGTGTATGTGTGTGTGTGTGTGTGTGTGCGTGTGTTTGTGTGTGTGTGTGTGTGTGTGTGTGTGTGTGTGTGTGTGTGTGTGGCCAATTGTCATAATTAGAACTAAACAGATTAGGAAAACCAGCAACATAAAACTTTTCTATCATTTCCTTCTTTTTCTTTCCGTCTGTGTGTGTGTGTGTGTCTCTCTCTGTCTCTGAAGATAGCTTTTACGTGCATGACCGTTCTTACCCCGCCACGTAGGCAGCCATACTCCGTTTCAGGGGTTGCATGCTGGGTGTGTTGTCGTTTCCATAACCCACAGAACGCTGGCATGGATTACAGGATCTTTAACGTGCGTATTTGATCTTCTGCTTGCGTATACACACGAAGGGGGTTCAGGCACTAGCAGGTCTGCACATATCTGTAGTCTGGAGCTGTGCTGCAGGTGTTCATCTTAAAAAGCTAAATTTCCTACACAAGAAAGCAGCCAAAATAATTTTACCAGATCCTTCAACTTTTGAAAAACAAACCAGATTAAACATACTTCCATTGCAAAAACAGTTAGTATTCAACATAGCGTTACGTGTGTACAAAGTGCACAATAACTTGGCACCACAATAACTACATTTGCTTACTCTTCTTCTTCTGTTGTGTAGCCACAATCAACACGTTGATTATTTTGCCACATTTTGGGGGGCAGACCGGTTGCTTGACAAAAAAAATTTTTTTTTTACTCCAATCACATTCCCGCTCTCCCTCCTGCCCACTAACTGGATCAGAGGGGGCGAGAAGTGACAGGCAGGCATCCTATTGATGGCCCCTGGCACCCCCCGCCGCACTGCCCTCCTTCCAGCACTCCCCCTACCCACTACTTACCTAAACTTTCACTCTCACATTCATATCCGACAATTGCTGTAATTTATCCTGTGGTTTTGCCTACTCTTGGAGTTTGGCAGCAGTGAGACTGTCAAGAGTGGCGACCTTGAGGTGAGAGGTGACTGCTTTTGAAGCTGCTGGGGGAGTCTGCCTCAACAATGTCTGTTGGGAGTTCATTCCACTCACGAATGGCACGTGGGAAGAAATAAAAGAGCCGATACTGCTGTTTATGATTCACAAGCCGTTGGAATTGTTGGTCATGTGATCTTCTGTCTCTCGTAACTGGTTTTTGTAGGACACTTTTGCTGACTTGCACCAGGTCGTTGTGTATTTTGTACAACATTGTGACCCTTGCTGCTTGACGTCGTTTCAGGAGAGGCGGCCACTTGAGCTTTTCAAGCATGTCTGTTACACTTGCACGCCGGTGGTAGCGGTTGAGGACGAATCGAGCTGCTCTTCTTTGCATGTTCTCTAATTTCTTTATGCATCCTGTCTTGTGTGGGTCCCAAACTGAGATGGAGTATTCTAACAATGGTCTTATGAAGGCTTCATGCCGATACGGCTCGAACAAGTACATTTTACCACGCACCCGCATTGATATACATGTTCAAAACAAGTTTTGCATTTTCAGGTGCAGCCCTATAGAACTGACTCCCTGTACACATGCAAACAAGCAGTTCTCTACCTACTTTCGAGTAAAATCTCCATAAACATCTTCAATCCTTCCAACCATAAATGACTCAGATGATAGAAGCGACCGTTGGTAGTAACAATGAGGGCATTTATACTGATAGGATCCGTTGTTATTTTTTCTCTTTTTTCTTGTTTTGCTCTTGTTCTTATTCTGTCCTATTTTCTTTTTATCCACCTTGTTTTGTTTGCTTGTTTGTATTTCTTTCATTTTCCTCTAATTTGTGTGCATGCATGAATATATTCATTTCATTCCATCATGGTGGTGACAATAGCTGTTGTATAAGTGATATTGGTGATGGTAGAAGTAATTTTAGTATTAATTACAACTGTCTACGTGGATTTGATGATAACAACAATATGGCTTTAGTCATCCGGATATTGATGACATATTTCTCTCTCTGTTATCCATCTGTCAATCTGTGTGTGTGTGTGTGTGTGCGTGCGTGTGTGCGTGCGCGTGCGTGCGTGCGTGCGTGTGTGTGTGTGTGTGTGTGTGTGTGTGTGTGTGTGTGTGTGTGTTCTTTATCATATTCCTTCTGGGGGACTTCTTTCTGTTTTGTTTTGTTCTTCTCCCTTTTCCCCTTTCAAATAAATTGATGTGTGTTACTGCCGACGATGGAACTTTGACAGACGAACCCGGGTGTGGCCGTGTATGGGGGAATCTAAATGAGTGGCGTGGGAGTAATGCCACTGAAACGGTGCAGATGATGGGGCAGAAAAAAAAAAGTTACTGTAACTGATGTAGAACAGCAAGGACAGGTTGGAAGAATGTGCCATGCCCAAAATCTTAATCCTTGAATGAAAAACGTTTTGAAATCTGAGTTCTCTTTCTCTCTCCCCCCCCCCCCCCCCCCCCCTTCGCTTTACCTTCTTTGCCTTTCCGTTTTCTTTGCTTCTTTTCGTGCACTTCACCTTCTCCTTTCTTTCCTTCCTTCCCTTGTCTTCCTTTCTTTCTGTCACTCTCTTTCCTGTCTTCCTGTCCTTTTATCCGTTCCCCTTTTCCTTTCTTCCTTTTACTATTTTCTTTTCTCTTCTTCTTCTTCTTCGTTGGTGGGCCGCAATAAATCAAGTCTTGCCGCCGCAATAAATCAAGTCTTGCCGCAATAAATCAAGTCTTGCCGCAATAAATCAAATCTTGCCGCCGCAATAAATCAAGTCTTGCCGCAATAAATCAAATCTTGCCGCAATAAATCAAATCTTGCCGCCGCAATAAATCAAATCTTGCCGCCGCAATAAATCAAGTCTTGCCGCCGCAATAAATCAAATCTTGCCGCAATAAATCAAGTCTTGCCGCCGCAATAAATCAAGTCTTGCCGCAATAAATCAAGTCTTGCCGCAATGAATCAAGTCTTGCCGCAATAAATCAAATCTTGCCGCAATAAATCAAATCTTGCCGGAATTTTCTGGCTTTATTTCCTTCTTTCTTTTTCCTTTTTTTTCTTCTTCTTTTTTTTTCGGCGGTGACATCGTATTTATTTATTTATTATTTTCATATATGTTTATCTAGCTACCTCTGTATCTGTGTCTGTCTGTTTCATTGGATGCATTTCTGATATCTAACTATGTATGTATGTATGTATATGTCTGTCTGTCTGTCTGTCTCTCTATTTTTTTCTGTCTGTCTGTCTGTCTCTGTCTATTTATCCATCTCTCTGTCTGTCTATATGTCAGTTTATCTATCCGTTAAACAATACATCCGCATTTGTTCATGCGTCTTTTTTTTTTTTTTTCCCCCTGCATACATCCTTACTTCCCCTTGTCTTTCGTCAGTGTGTGGCTGTCTTCTCTTTCTTTTCAACGCCTGCATCATCACCCTTTCCTTCACTGCCATCTTCCTCCCCTTCTTCTATACGTCACTGTCTTCCTCCCCTTCTTCTATACGTCACTGTCTTCCTCCCCTTCTTCTAACGTCATTGTCTTCCTCCCCTTCTTCTAACGTCATTGTCTTCCTCGTCTTCTTCCTTACATCGTTTTCTTCTCTTTCTTTGTCCGTGAATCATCATCATCATCATCAACTTTTTTTTCCGTTAATAAATCTTCTATATTAATTTCATTAATGCACATTAGTTTTATTTCATTTTAATCAGTTGTCTTCTTCTTGATAAATCATCATATATTTCTTCTTCTTGATAAATCATCATACATTTCTTCTTCTTGATAAATCATCATATATTTCTTCTTCTTGATAAATCATCATACATTTCTTCTTCTTGATAAATCATCATATATTTCTAGAGCGCGTACTATTGAGCACGACGCGATTTACAATGACAACAAGAAGACGTTTTTGTGTTTCGTTGTTGTTGTTGTTGTTGTTGTTGTTGTTGTTGTTGTTGTTTATGATAAATGATGTATATGTAACCGATATGACAATGAAGTAATGCTCACTCAATATATCTAAAATTAGTTGGGCTATTTTGCGCTTCTTCTATGCACCTCATATATACATTTTGCCTTTTGTTTTATGATGATAATTCATGTTACCAACTTCTTTTCATTCAAGCATCATCACCGTCATCTCAGTGTGTTGAGTACACCTTCTTGCGCCTTTTCTTCTCCCTCACACATTCCAGTGTTTGGTTTTCTACCTGAATGAGTCACCATCGTTCTTTTCCTGTCATATAAATCATAAGTTTTATTCTTTGTGCATTTTTCCTCACTGCATATATATACATACATTAATACACACATCATTTTGTTTATAATCATTCTTTATACACGGACATTCTCTCTTTTTTGTGTTCATTGTGAAGATTACCATCGTCTTTCTTCTTCTCCATAATTGCGCATTTGTCCTGTACACGCTTCACCTGCACCTTGGCGTCATTTCCATATTCAGCGCATTAGCTCTGCCTCATTACCTTTCTCAAGGAAATGCCCAAGACAGAAACGGGGTGTCCAACAAAGACTAGGCCTCAAACACACGTCACAGACACCCCATTAGTATGCATGCAGCAGGTCCACTACATGAAATCCGCAATTTAACATCCCAGCTTTCCTCAGTTACCAGCGCAATTTACGAGCGTCGGATCATCAGCTGGGATAAATTGGTGTCGTCTGTGACGGCCCACTGTGCGGGCCCAATGAAGGTGTGATAAATAAACCACGTGCTGGTCTCGCTTGATTTACTGCAACCCCCTTTTTTTCCACAATTCATTGGAGATTTGTGGGTGCGTGTGTGTGTGTGTGTGTGTGTGTGTGTGTGATGGACGGGTGGAAGTGCAGATTTACAGGAAGGGGTTGTTTTAAATGGTTTATTGCCGGAAAGTGTTAGAAAAAAGCGTTCCACCCTCTCTTGTTTTTAGCGAGCGAGAGTGGTGAAGTGTAGTGCAGTGCAGTGCAGTGCAGTGTAGTGTAGTGTAGTGCAGTGCAGTGTAGTGTAGTGTAGTGCAGAGCGTGTGTGTGTGCGTGCGTGTGTGTGTGAGAGAGAGAGAGAGAGAGAGATCACCATACAGGATTGTTCCATTGTCACGACAAATAATGCTGTATTTTGTATGTTTCTTCGGAAAAAAAATTTATATCTGAAAACAAAAAGTAGCTGTTCATATAAATCCATTGTGTACTGGAGTGTTGTTTGATTTTTCATGAGCGAAATATAACTCGTGTTTAATGTTCACGTTCACAACACCACCTTCATCACCATGCATCATGCACTGCCCAATGTGAACACGCGAGGCGACCTTGACCTGGACCTGACAACACTGACAGCACCAAAGTGACACGTTATAAGGACAGAGGAAGGGAGGAAGTCTGGAAAAAGAAATAAAGAAGTCTACAAACAAACAAAAAGACCCGCCGTGATGACACGTAATGGACATTCAGAGAACAAAGAACAATGGACAGAGAAGTGATAACACGTAATGGACATTCAGAGAACAAAGAACAATGGACAGAGAAGTGATAACACGTAATGGACATTCAGAGAACAAAGAACGATCGACAGAGAAGTGATGACACGTAATGGACATTCAGAGAACAAAGAACAATGGACAGAGAAGTGATAACACGTAATGGACATTCAGAGAACAAAGAACAATGGACAGAGAAGTGATAACACGTAATGGACATTCAGAGAACAAAGAACAATGGACAGAGAAGTGATGACATGTAATGGACAGAGAGAACAAAGAACGATCGACAGAGAAGTGATAACACGTAATGGACATTCAGAGAACAAAGAACAATGGACAGAGAAGTGATAACACGTAATGGACAGTCAGAGAACAAAGAACAATGGACAGAGAAGTGATGACACGTAATGGACAGTCAGAGAACAAAGAACAATGGACAGAGAAGTGATAACACGTAATGGACAGTCAGAGAACAAAGAACAATGGACAGAGAAGTGATGACACGTAATGGACAGTCAGAGAACAAAGAACAATGGACAGAGAAGTGATGACACGTAATGGAGAGTCAGAGAACAAAGAACAATGGACAGAGAAGTGATGACACGTAATGGACATTAAGAGAACAAAGAACAATGGACAGAGAAGTGATAACACGTAATGGACATTCAGAGAACAAAGAACAATGGACAGAGAAGTGATAACACGTAATGGACAGTCAGAGAACAAAGAACAATGGACAGAGAAGTGATGACATGTAATGGACAGAGAGAACAAAGAACAATGGACAGAGAAGTGATGACACGTAATGGACATTCAGGGAACAAAGAACAATGGACAGAGAAGTGATGACACGTAATGGACAGTCAGAGAACAAAGAACAATGGATAGAGAAGTGATGACACGTAATGGACAGTCAGAGAACAAAGAACAATGGACAGAGAAGTGATGACACGTAATGGACATTCAGGGAACAAAGAACAATGGACAGAGAAGTGATAACACGTAATGGACAGTCAGAGAACAAAGAACAATGGACAGAGAAGTGATGACACGTAATGGACAGTCAGAGAACAAAGAACAATGGACAGAGAAGTGATAACACGTAATGGACAGTCAGAGAACAAAGAACAATGGACAGAGAAGTGATAACACGTAATGGACATTCAGAGAACAAAGAACAATGGACAGAGAAGTGATGACATGTAATGGACAGAGAGAACAAAGAACGATCGACAGAGAAGTGATAACACGTAATGGACATTCAGAGAACAAAGAACAATGGACAGAGAAGTGATAACACGTAATGGACAGTCAGAGAACAAAGAACAATGGACAGAGAAGTGATGACACGTAATGGACAGTCAGAGAACAAAGAACAATGGATAGAGAAGTGATGACACGTAATGGACAGTCAGAGAACAAAGAACAATGGACAGAGAAGTGATGACACGTAATGGACATTCAGGGAACAAAGAACAATGGACAGAGAAGTGATAACACGTAATGGACAGTCAGAGAACAAAGAACAATGGACAGAGAAGTGATGACACGTAATGGACAGTCAGAGAACAAAGAACAATGGACAGAGAAGTGATAACACGTAATGGACAGTCAGAGAACAAAGAACAATGGACAGAGAAGTGATAACACGTAATGGACATTCAGAGAACAAAGAACAATGGACAGAGAAGTGATGACACGTAATGGACATTCAGAGAACAAAGAACAATGGACAGAGAAGTGATGACACGTAATGGACATTCAGAGAACAAAGAACAATGGACAGAGAAGTGATGACACGTAATGGACATTCAGAGAACAAAGAACAATGGACAGAGAAGTGATGACACGTAATGGACATTCAGAGAACAAAGAACAATGGACAGAGAAGTGATAACACGTAATGGACATTCAGAGAACAAAGAACAATGGACAGAGAAGTGATGACACGTAATGGACATTCAGAGAACAAAGAACAATGGACAGAGAAGTGATGACACGTAATGGACAGTCAGAGAACAAAGAACAATGGACAGAGAAGTGATAACACGTAATGGACATTCAGAGAACAAAGAACAATGGACAGAGAAGTGATAACACGTAATGGACAGTCAGAGAACAAAGAACAATGGACAGAGAAGTGATAACACGTAATGGACATTCAGAGAACAAAGAACAATGGACAGAGAAGTGATGACACGTAATGGACATTCAGGGAACAAAGAACAATGGACAGAGAAGTGATAACACGTAATGGACAGTCAGAGAACAAAGAACAATGGACAGAGAAGTGATGACACGTAATGGACATTCAGAGAACAAAGAACAATGGACAGAGAAGTGATAACACGTAATGGACATTCAGAGAACAAAGAACGATCGACAGAGAAGTGATGACACGTAATGGACATTCAGAGAACAAAGAACAATGGACAGAGAAGTGATGACACGTAATGGACATTCAGAGAACAAAGAACAATGGACAGAGAAGTGATAACACGTAATGGACATTCAGAGAACAAAGAACAATGGACAGAGAAGTGATGACATGTAATGGACAGAGAGAACAAAGAACGATCGACAGAGAAGTGATAACACGTAATGGACATTCAGAGAACAAAGAACAATGGACAGAGAAGTGATAACACGTAATGGACAGTCAGAGAACAAAGAACAATGGACAGAGAAGTGATGACACGTAATGGACAGTCAGAGAACAAAGAACAATGGACAGAGAAGTGATAACACGTAATGGACAGTCAGAGAACAAAGAACAATGGACAGAGAAGTGATGACACGTAATGGACAGTCAGAGAACAAAGAACAATGGACAGAGAAGTGATGACACGTAATGGAGAGTCAGAGAACAAAGAACAATGGACAGAGAAGTGATGACACGTAATGGACATTCAGAGAACAAAGAACAATGGACAGAGAAGTGATAACACGTAATGGACATTCAGAGAACAAAGAACAATGGACAGAGAAGTGATAACACGTAATGGACAGTCAGAGAACAAAGAACAATGGACAGAGAAGTGATGACATGTAATGGACAGAGAGAACAAAGAACAATGGACAGAGAAGTGATGACACGTAATGGACATTCAGGGAACAAAGAACAATGGACAGAGAAGTGATGACACGTAATGGACAGTCAGAGAACAAAGAACAATGGATAGAGAAGTGATGACACGTAATGGACAGTCAGAGAACAAAGAACAATGGACAGAGAAGTGATGACACGTAATGGACATTCAGGGAACAAAGAACAATGGACAGAGAAGTGATAACACGTAATGGACAGTCAGAGAACAAAGAACAATGGACAGAGAAGTGATGACACGTAATGGACAGTCAGAGAACAAAGAACAATGGACAGAGAAGTGATAACACGTAATGGACAGTCAGAGAACAAAGAACAATGGACAGAGAAGTGATAACACGTAATGGACATTCAGAGAACAAAGAACAATGGACAGAGAAGTGATGACATGTAATGGACAGAGAGAACAAAGAACGATCGACAGAGAAGTGATAACACGTAATGGACATTCAGAGAACAAAGAAAAATGGACAGAGAAGTGATAACACGTAATGGACAGTCAGAGAACAAAGAACAATGGACAGAGAAGTGATGACACGTAATGGACAGTCAGAGAACAAAGAACAATGGATAGAGAAGTGATGACACGTAATGGACAGTCAGAGAACAAAGAACAATGGACAGAGAAGTGATGACACGTAATGGACATTCAGGGAACAAAGAACAATGGACAGAGAAGTGATAACACGTAATGGACAGTCAGAGAACAAAGAACAATGGACAGAGAAGTGATGACACGTAATGGACAGTCAGAGAACAAAGAACAATGGACAGAGAAGTGATAACACGTAATGGACAGTCAGAGAACAAAGAACAATGGACAGAGAAGTGATAACACGTAATGGACATTCAGAGAACAAAGAACAATGGACAGAGAAGTGAAGACACGTAATGGACATTCAGAGAACAAAGAACAATGGACAGAGAAGTGATGACACGTAATGGACATTCAGAGAACAAAGAACAATGGACAGAGAAGTGATGACACGTAATGGACATTCAGAGAACAAAGAACAATGGACAGAGAAGTGATGACACGTAATGGACATTCAGAGAACAAAGAACAATGGACAGAGAAGTGATAACACGTAATGGACATTCAGAGAACAAAGAACAATGGACAGAGAAGTGATGACACGTAATGGACATTCAGAGAACAAAGAACAATGGACAGAGAAGTGATGACACGTAATGGACATTCAGAGAACAAAGAACGATCGACAGAGAAGTGATAACACATAACAAAAAATGGATAACTATATAGCGCGTTTTCCAGAAATGCTACTCAAAGCCCTTAATATCCCCCGCCTCCTCATCTCTCCTCTCACCTCCCCCCCCCCCCCCCCCCCCGCCATCCAAACCACACACACACACACACACAGAAACATGTGCCACTCGCGCAATTGAACATTAGAAACCACCCACCCACCCATGACACTCTCTGGAAAACACATTCCTGCAACACGCACTCACACACACACACACACACACACACACACACACACACACACATTAGCACCTCACTACACACACAAAATCATTTTTGACAGCAAACGGCCTCCTCACAATAAAGTATGCAGTTAGAACAAGAAAAATCAAGACGAGTACACTGTTGATGGAAAAACATTTTATGTCACTTGATGTCTGTTTCTGTCGTTGCTTTCATTATCACAGCCACCTCTGTTATCGCTGCTGCTGCTTGTCTCCCGCACCCCCACCCCTCCTCACTGCCCCCACCGCACCCCCCTCCCCACCTTTCTCCTTTCTTCTCCGGGTCTCCTGTGAGCCGTTTCTCTGAACGTCCATAAACTGATCTGTCCTCACACCGATGCCCCCTTTTGCGTTTTCTCTGTTTAATACTCAGACCTTGTTCCAGGTCTTACCTTGACCTGTGATGCCGTTTTCTCTGTTCAATCCTCAAACCTTGTCTCATGTCTTACCTTGACCTGTGATGCCGTTTTCTCTGTTCAATACTCAAACCTTGTCTCATGTCTTACCTTGACCTGTGATGCCGTTTTCTCTGTTCAATCCTCAAACCTTGTCCCAGGTCTTACCTTGACCTGTGATGCCGTTTTCACTGATCACACTCCCTGAAGGACCTATCGTCAGAAACCTTGACACTTCTTATCAAAGTGAGTCATCATTAATTCCACAACCAACCGTTTTTGTTTTTTTTTAAATAGACTTTTTCTCCGTTTGTCAGCTCTTATTATTATCATTATTATTGTCATCATCATCATCACATCATTGTTTTTAGTATTTTCATCATCACCATCATAGTTTTGATTATGATTATGATTATAACTACTACTACTACTATTATTATTATTGTTGTTGTTATGGTTGTGGTTTTTGTTGTTGCTGTTGTTGTTGTTGTTATTGATATTGGTTTGTTGTCGTTGTTGTTGTTTTACTCAGCTGTCATTTAAAAAAAAAAATCATCACCATACCATTTACTTTGAGATTCCACAGGATTGGAACTTCTGAAAAGCAATCTTCTCAATACCACCTTGGCGCTGAACCAACTGAGTTATTCAGATAGTTTGTTTTATGTTGGTATATATATATATATATATATATATATGTGTGTGAGTGTGTGTGTGTGTGTGTGCATAGGTCTATCGATCTATCTATCTGAAGAAAATTAATGCAAACACACACACACACACACACACACACACACACACACACACACATACACACACACACACACAGATAGATAGATAGATAGATAGAGAGAGAGAGAGAGAGAGAGAGAGAGAGAGAGAATTTTAAGCACCCACCTCCCGAAATACAAGGGAAAAAAGAACATGTTGAGGCAGAGGAACGGGAAGCCAGAGAGTCGTAAATCTCCTGTCAGTGCAGGTCATGTGACCCAGGCGTCCTCCCCAAGGGGGACAACACGCTGGTTGTTCACCGTGACATCACGTGACCTGTAGGAAAAAGGGTGGAAGTCTAACGAAGTGATGATGTAAAGAAGGCTAATGATTGTCATTGGCCAGACAAAATAAAATGTCTCCCCACGGCCCGTAAAAAAAGCAAACAAATGAAAATAAAAACGAAAGAAAAATAAGAAAAGCAACTCCTTAACAACGAACAATCACCAGTCAGTCAACTAGTTTACCAACCAAACAACCAACGATTCCCCTTTTTCTTTTCTTTTTTATATATAGAAAAATGATGGGTTGGTGAATGCTGTAGCTTCGAATTAGAGCCTCGATTCGATTTTTGTTGTCTAAGCGCGTTGGGTTACGCTACTGGTCAGACATCTGCTTGGCAGATGTGGTGTAGCGTACATGGATTTGACCGAACGCAGTGACGCCTCCTTGAGCTGCTGATACTGATACTGATACTGCTCAGTCAAAGCCAAAGTGAACCCAGGAATACACAGGGGAAGATGACTAAAAACAACAACTGGCGATTGTGAAATAAGACTTAGATCAGAATGACCATAGGCCCGTCTTCTGGGACTATTGTGTATGGACATGACAGTGGAGGTGAAGCCAAGACCTAAGACATAAATCATGAGTAT
This sequence comes from Babylonia areolata, assembly GCF_041734735.1. Classification (NCBI taxonomy): domain Eukaryota; kingdom Metazoa; phylum Mollusca; class Gastropoda; order Neogastropoda; family Buccinidae; genus Babylonia; species Babylonia areolata. Next base: position 69,518,870 of record NC_134877.1, on the reverse strand, counting down.
CATTCAGCAGAAAACATCAGAGGAGGTGAACAGGTCAGGTTATGGACATTGAGAGAACAGGGCCACAGGACAGGTCAGGTTATGGACATTGAGAGAACAGGGCCACAGGAGGTGGACAGGTCAGGTTATGGACATTGACAGAACAGGGTCACAGGAGGTGGACAGGTCAGGTTATGGACATTGAGAGAACAGGGTCACAGGAGGTGGACAGGTCAGGTTATGGACATTGACAGAACAGGGTCACAGGAGGTGGACAGGTCAGGTTATGGACATTGAGAGAACAGGGTCACAGGAGGTGGACAGGTCAGGTTATGGACATTGACAGAACAGGGTCACAGGACAGGTCATGTTATGGACATTGAGAGAAGTCACAGGGGGTGGACAGGTCAGGTTATGGACATTGAGAGAACAGGGTCACAGGAAGTGGACAGGTCAGGTTATGGACATTGAGAGAACAGGGTCACAGGACAGGTCAGGTTATGGACATTGAGAGAACAGGGTCACAGGACAGGTCAGGTTATGGACATTGAGAGAACAGGGTCACAGGACAGGTCAGGTTATGGACATTGAGAGAACAGGGTCACAGGACAGGTCAGGTTATGGACATTGAGAGAACAGGGTCACAGGAGGTGGACAGGTCAGGTTATGGACATTGAGAGAACAGGGTCACAGGACAGGTCAGGTTATGGACATTGAGAGAACAGGGTCACAGGACAGGTCAGGTTATGGACATTGAGGGAACAGTCGCAGGACAGGTCAGGTTATGGAAATTGAGAAAACAGGGTCACAGGACAGGTCAGGTTATGGACATTGAGAGAACAGGGTCACATTGCACAGGGGGTGGACAGGTCAGGTTATGGACATTGAAAGAACAGGGTCACAGGACAGGTCAGGTTATGGACATTGAGAAAACAGGGTCACAGGACAGGTCAGGTTATGGACATTGAGAGAACAGGGTCACAGGACAGGTCAGGTTATGGACATTGAGAAAACAGGGTCACAGGACAGGTCAGGTTATGGACATTGAGAAAACAGGGTCACAGGACAGGTCAGGTTATGGACATTGAGAGAACAGGGTCACAGGGGGTCAGGAGAAGAAGAAAGGCGCAGAGTGAAGATGGAAAGAAAACAAACAAAAAGAACAAAAAAAACAAAACAAAAAAAAACCCTGGGGTGGGGTTGGGGGGGGGGGGGCATTTAGTTCACCCCCTCACTCACTTTCTACATCCAGAGAGAGAGAGAGAGGGCGTGCGTGCGCGTGCGCATGGGCGTGCGTGCACTGAAATTAATGAATGCGTACACGCCTAAACTACCGTGTTGTGAATGAACGGGAAACAAAACAGAGGAAGATTGAGACATCTCAATGTTGAAAGCAACAACCTGTCAAACCAAACCAAGTGTCCACATAACGTCAAAGACAAAGATCTACGTCATACAGGTAACCAAACCACGACCATCTCCTTGCCATATCTTGGGAGTGCCGAGGTTGCTATCAAAGTGATGCGAGTTCAAATCACGGACAACCCACTCAAACGGGCACAAGGTTGGTGCCCACTTAAACTCAATCGACTCCAGCTACGAATTATCTCGCGCCATGATTACGTCCCCTGTGGACAAGGTACGAGTATTCTTGAACCAACACACTCTTCTAATTCAGTTAATTCTTCCTGATACGGTTGTTCTACGCTGAACAGTTTACGGATTCCGGAAGCGTGAAAACGAAACTTGCGGTCAGATCAAAAAGTTTTGTTCGATTTTCGCCGTTTTAGTAAACCATCTTTTTTTTATTGCTGTTGTTTTTTTCTGCAGTGGTCTCATGTAGTTCTGGTGCACGGGGGCTGTAGCAGGCATGTAAGTGTTGGGGAAGAACGAGTTAAAGTGTTCTCATTCAGGTGTGTGAGTGTAGTGTTGGATGGAATGCAACCAGCTTGCTTCTTCACCGTTGTTGTTGACGGTGAGAATTTTGTGAATAAATAGTTTCGTATCGGCATTGTGGTACTTCAGCAATGCGTGTTTAGCATTGTGTGTGTGTGTGTGTGTGTGTGTGCAAATCAGAAGGTGATGGCCAGGTGATGGAAGGGAGAGTGTCACAACTCATGACAATCGCGTGTGGACTGTTTTGTGCAGTACCTTCCCCATTTACCCTCTCCCATTCGAGCATTCGTTTTGTGTGTGTTAGCTCCCGGTTGTGCGTTTTTTACGTGCAATCGGGGAGTCTCGTTTGTGTGTTTGTGTCACTGCTGAGCAGAGTTTAAAGTGTCTCTGTTCTGTCAGTGACACTTCTCTAGGCTTTTCGCCCGCGGCCTTCTTTGAGGAAGGTCGTGTCTGTTTGGGTTTGGGGCTTTTTGCCCAGTTGGTACCCTAAAGTGAGGATGGCCTTTACCTCCGGGTGGCCATGCTTTCTGTATTCTGTGTGCTCCAGCTCAGAGGGAGTGCCCTGCTGGGCGTGTCTCGTCTTTGTTTGGTTTTTTTAATTTCCAGCGTCAGGGTAGTGGTACCCGGTTGGCAGGTGAGTTCGCTGTTGCATTGTTAACTTATCTGTTGTAGTTTGTACTTGTCAGTTGGCTGTTATAAGTGTTTCTTTGTTCATTTGTCCTGTTCTGTTAAGATGCGAGATGTTTGATTTCGTTTATTGGGATTTGAGGGTTAATGCTAAAAACGTCATGCTTGTATTGTTTTCCTCTTGTGATATTTTAAACATAACTTTTAAAAATAATGGTTACTGGGATTTATTAAGTAAGCTTAAAGTATTTCTGCCACTAACGTTTCCTTGTGAACCCCTTTACTATTATTGTAAGAATGTTTCTATTTTCGTTGAATCTTTTGTTCATCACTGTCTTGCACGTTCATTGATGGGGGGGCAGGGGTAATCCTTCCAGAAGGATATCATTTATGCAGTTTGCAGCGTCCCACTTCCTGCACCATCTCCCCTTCAGCCTGTGTTGGCCAGGCAGCGTTGTTGCTCCATCTGCTGCTGACTGCTGTTTTCCTGCTGCCCTCTTCCATCACTGTCTCTAGTTGTTTCGTCGTCTTCATCTGTTTCCAGTCTTCACCGTCCAAGTCTTCGTTTTCCTGTGTTGTGCAGTGCTTCAGTTTATCTATTCGTCAAACGTCCTAAGTTCATTGTTAGCATTCTCCGGACTGACTGCCGCTGGACGGCCGTGTCTTAAAGCTGTGTTTTGTGGGGTTTTGTGTGTGTGTGTGTGTGTGTGTGTGTGTGTGTGTGTGTGTGTGTGTGTGTGTGTTTATCCATTCTGTCATCGTAGTTATCATTTCTTGCTAAGATTGTAGTTTTATTAGTCAAGTCCTGTGTGTGATGGAATAAATGTATGTGAGCCCTGAATTATTTTAGTCTGTGTTTGTGTTGTCTGGGTGTTAGTGCTGGGCTGGGTGGGGGTTTCTAGTCCGCTGTCTTATAGAGCGTGACAGAGAATACAGAGGAACGTGCCAGGCAGCAGACCTTTCCCCAAACATGTCAGGTGCCTGTAGATGCTGTGTAGATGACAAACATGTCAGCTGCCTGTAGACGCTGTGCACATGTGGACGCTGCATGACAAACATTTCCGCTGCCTGTAGACGCTGTGTAGATGTGGACGCTGCATGACAAAGGCAGACCAACGTCAGACGTCACCTGTACACAGTGTGGGAGGAATGCCAACCATCACTCTGGATATCATGTGTCCAGCCTACAGTCATGTGTCCACAGCCTACAGTCATGTGTCCACAGCCTACTGTCATGTGTCCACAGCCTACAATCATGTGTCCACAGCTTGCTGTCATGAACTCAACATAGTCATGTGTCCACAGCCTACAATCATGTGTCCACAGCTTGCTGTCATGAACTCAACATAGTCATGTGTCCACAGCCTACAATCATGTGTCCACAGCTTGCTGTCATGAACTCAACATAGTCATGTGTCCACAGCCTACAGTCATGTGTCCACAGCCTGTCATGTGTCCACAGCGTACTGTCATGAACTCACAACATAGTCATGTGTCCACAGCCTGTCATGTGTCCACAGCCTACAGTCATGTGTCCACAGCTTACTGTCATGAACTCACAACAGTCATGTGTCCACAGCCTTCAGATTGTTGTGAAAGAGGGAAGTTGTCACTCTTGTTCCGGCATCTGTCAGACTGTTGTGAAAGAGGGAAGTTGTGTCACTCTTCAGATTGTTGTGAAAGAGGGAAAGTTGTCACTCTTCAGATTGTTGTGAAAGAGGGAAAGTTGTGTCACTCTTCAGATTGTTGTGAAAGAGGGAAGTTGTGTCACTCTTCAGATTGTTGTGAAAGAGGGAAAGTTGTCACTCTTCAGATTGTTGTGAAAGAGGGAAAGTTGTCACTCTTCAGATTGTTGTGAAAGAGGGAAAGTTGTCACTCTTCAGATTGTTGTGAAAGAGGGAAGTTGTCACTCTTCAGATTGTGAAAGAGGGAAGTTGTGTCACTCTTCAGATTGTTGTGAAAGAGGGAAGTTGTGTCACTCTGTCAGATTGTTGTGAAAGAGGGAAGTTGTGTCACTCTTCAGATTGTTGTGAAAGAGGGAAGTTGTGTCACTCTTCAGATTGTTGTGAAAGAGGGAAGTTGTCACTCTTCAGATTGTGAAAGAGGGAAGTTGTGTCACTCTTCAGATTGTTGTGAAAGAGGGAAGTTGTGTCACTCTGTCAGATTGTTGTGAAAGAGGGAAGTTGTGTCACTCTTCAGATTGTTGTGAAAGAGGGAAGTTGTGTCACTCTTCAGATTGTTGTGAAAGAGGGAAGTTGTGTCACTCTTCAGATTGTTGTGAAAGAGGGAAAGTTGTGTCACTCTGTCAGATTGTTGTGAAAGAGGGAAGTTGTGTCACTCTTCAGATTGTTGTGAAAGAGGGAAGTTGTGTCACTCTTCAGATTGTTGTGAAAGAGGGAAAGTTGTCACTCTTCAGATTGTTGTGAAAGAGGGAAGTTGTGTCACTCTTCAGATTGTTGTGAAAGAGGGAAGTTGTGTCACTCTTCAGATTGTTGTGAAAGAGGGAAGTTGTGTCACTCTTCAGATTGTTGTGAAAGAGGGAAGTTGTGTCACTCTTCAGATTGTTGTGAAAGAGGGAAAGTTGTGTCACTCTGTCAGATTGTTGTGAAAGAGGGAAGTTGTGTCACTCTTCAGATTGTTGTGAAAGAGGGAAGTTGTGTCACTCTGTCAGATTGTTGTGAAAGAGGGAAGTTGTCACTCTGTCAGATTGTTGTGAAAAAGGGAATGTTGTGTCACTCTTCAGATTGTTGTGAAAGAGGGAAGTTGTCACTCTTCAGATTGTTGTGAAAGAGGGAAGTTGTCACTCTTCAGATTGTGAAAGAGGGAAAGTTGTGTCACTCTTCAGATTGTGAAAGAAGGAAAGTTATGTCACTCTTCAGATTGTTGTGAAAGAGGGAAGTTGTCACTCTTCAGATTGTTAAAGAGGGAAGTTGTCACTCTTCAGATTGTTGTGAAAGAGGGAAGTTGTCACTCTTCAGATTGTTGTGAAAGAGGGAAGTTGTCACTCTTCAGATTGTTGTGAAAGAGGGAAGTTGTGTCACTCTTCAGATTGTTGTGAAAAAGGGAATGTTGTGTCACTCTTCAGATTGTTGTGAAAGAGGGAAGTTGTGTCACTCTTCAGATTGTTGTGAAAGAGGGAAGTTGTCACTCTTCAGATTGTTGTGAAAGAGGGAAGTTGTGTCACTCTTCAGATTGTTGTGAAAGAGGGAAGTTGTGTCACTCTTCAGATTGTTGTGAAAGAGGGAAGTTGTGTCACTCTTCAGATTGTTGTGAAAGAGGGAAGTTGTGTCACTCTTCAGATTGTTGTGAAAGAGGGAAGTTGTCACTCTTCAGATTGTTGTGAAAGAGGGAAGTTGTGTCAGTCCCCTCGGAGACACCCTTCTCCAGGCTTCGTGTGGCCATCCGCTGCACCACAGTATGGTGCTTGGTCGGAAAAGTCTAATATAATGATTCAAGATGAAATGAGTGAAATACTTTGTGAAAAATAGTAATTATGTACCTCCAAATAATTCTGTTGTGAATCTTTCTAGCTGAATTGATCATCTTGCTTTTTACAGATATGATGCAATAATGGTAATATCAACATAAAGCATGGATAACTGTGACTTCGAAATTAATAACGGAACTTCGATTTTGCATCCGAGTAATGATACTTACAGCACACACCGCGCCGCTGATGTGGTCAGGAGGGGGAGGAACATTATTTGGTCTGACCTGCCTGCTGGTGGTGTATGCAGAACGATCACTGGTTTCACATTTAAATCGTTCAAAGTTGTTTTGACTACGGTTAGTCTGGTATTTCAAAACGTATTCAAATCTGATGGCTATTTTCTTCTTGAAATTGTTACGATTGAATCTAATCCAATCTGTCAGCAAGTGTTATAAAATTATGCAAACGATTAACTTTTCTCTTCTGAAATCGTTGATTGAAAGTTCCCATGATTGAAACTAATCAGATGTACAAGCTGGTGTTTTCAGACTGTTTCTCCTTCCTTCGTTAGTTATCAAGCTTGGAACTAACTGGATGTGTCAGCAAGTGTTACTTGCAAAACAACTCTTAATTTGTTAACTCTTTAGATATGAACGTTGTCAAGTTTGGAGCTAATCTGACCTGTCAGCGCATGTTACCTGATACACAAAACAATTTATCGTTTCCTGGTTGAAAGTTCTCATGACTGGAACTATCTGAACTGTCACCACGTATCATCTGGCATGCAAAACAAAATTTTCGTTTCCTAGTTGAAAGTTCTCATGATTGGAACTAATCTAATGTGTCAGCACATAACTGTATGCAATGTAGCTAAAAGCTTCCTCTTTAAATCTTTGAAAGCAGTCAGGGAAATCCTACGTGGCCCCTTTGGGTCCATTGTTCTGTGATGTGCTACATCTGGTTCCTTTCATAATAGGGAAAACGGCCATTTTATGGTTTTTCTGTCGGCAACTTTAACCTCCCGTTGACAAGACGCCAGAACAAATGGACCATACATCTCACCGTTTCCTTTTGCAGCAGTCCTAACTGTTATATACGAGCGACTCTCCCTCTCTCCCTCCCTCTTTCCCTATCTCTATCTGTTTCCCTTTTGTGTGTGTGTGTGTGTGTGTGTGTGTGTGTGTGTGTGTGTGTGTGTGTGTGTGTGTGTGTGAATAACATGTTTCTGTCTCTCTCTTTCCCTGACCCCCTCCCCCGTCCCTCCCCCCCCCCCCTCTCCTCCCTTTCTCTTTTTCTGTTTGCTCCTCTCTCTGTGTTTCGACATCTCAAAAAGCATATATGTTTGTGAGGAGAAAATTTCTACCCCTCTCTCTCTCTCTCTCTCTCTCTCTCTCTCTCTCTCTCTCTCTCTCGCTACCAAGTAATTTTCAGTCTTTATTCTAGTTCTACAAATGATAACGTTATTTCGAATTTTGCCAACTCGTTAAAAAGACATAGCTTCATGACTGCTTAACCAAAACACAGTTTAGTTTGTGTATACATGTAGTAAGGATGTATTTATCCTAATGTAGATTTGTTCATTCAAAATATGTAATCATCCTCTCAAATGGGGCCATGGTCTTACTGAATAAACTATCGATATTGTGAGGCGCGGGTTCGAACTTGCTGAGGACCAGGAAAAAAGAAAAGAAAAAAGAAAAGGCGGCAATACAAAGGCATCCAGGAGTCATGACCTGGGTGCGGCCCGGCTCCTTTAGTGTGTAAGGAATTAAGGGCCGAAACACTTGACCGAGGGGGGCTTCTTCTCTGAAGACCTTGTACTGTCCACCTCTCCCTACTTATCACTGTGTGTGCCTTTTTCTCATTTTCCTTTTGCTGTGCAGGGCAGTTAATGTATTATTCATGCATCCATGATTGATATATGTTTGTATGCTGTTTTGAAAAAAAAGACTTTTTTCTTTCCTTTTGTACTTGTTATTGCAGGCCTATTTTTTTCCCATTTTGTTTCGTTGTTTATACTTTCTTTCGACTGTTTGAAGAAAAATAAGAGCACCATTGTTTGCTGATTCTATTACACTGGAATAGTTGTTTTAACTATATTCCTCACTATGTATATGTACCTTTCCCTATCCTGTGTCTTTAGTTACTTCTGCGATTTTCTTATCAACACCATATGTCTGATTTTATTTGGCAAATTTTAAAAACTCATTTCTAAAACAATATGATGATGATGGTAATGATAGTTGTTGTTTTTACTGTTGTTGTTGCTGCTGCTATTATTATCATTAGTAGTAGGAGTCGTAGTAGTAGTAGTAGAAGCAGCAGCAGCAGTAGTAGTAGTAGTAGTAGTGTTTAATTCCAAGTATATGCATTGACTGCGAACCAGCCTAAAAATCACTGATAGGTAAATGAGTAGAATATTATCAGGGACAAAAAAGAAAAAAAGAAGAAAGGAAAACACACATAAAAATCCCCAAATCAACAATAAACAAAAATGCTCGCGCGCGTGCACACACACACACACACACACACACACACACACACACACACACACACACACACACACACACACACACACACACACACACACACACACACACACACACACACACACACAGCTCTTTGTTTCCGTTCTCTCCGTTTCATTTGAAAGTGATGAATTTATTTACATTTCATCACGCACTTCATTTCGTTTCCTCCGCTTGTTCTCTTCATTTGCTCCCCTCCTCTCCCTCCTCTCCCCCTCTCCCTCCTCTCCCCCTCTCCCCCTCTCCCTCCTCTCCCCCTCTCCCTCCTCTCCCCCTCTCCCCCTCTCCCTCCTCTCCCCCTCTCCCCCTCTCCCTCCTCTCCCTCCTCTCCCTCCTCTCCCCCTCTCCCTCCTCTCCCCCGCTCCCTCCTCTCCCCCTCTCCCCTCTCCCTCCTCACCCCCTCTCCCTCCTCTCCCTCCTCACCCTCTCTCCCTCCTCTCCCTCCTCACCCTCCTCTCCCCCTCTCCCTCCTCTCCCTCCTCTCCCCCTCTCCCTCCTCACTCCCTCTCCCCCCCTCACCCCCTCTCCCTCCTCTCCCTCCTCACCCCCTCTCCCTCCTCTCCCTCCTCACCCTCTCTGCCTCCTCTCCCCTCCATCCTCTGCCTCCTCTCCCCTCCATCCTCTCCCCCATTGCCTCCTCTCCCCTCCCTCCTCTCCCCCATTGCCTCATCTCCCCCTCTGCACCCCCTTCCCCTCTGCCTCCTCGTCTCCTCTCCCCTCTTCTCTCCCTCCTCTGCCTCCTCTTCCCCTCTGCCTCCTCTTCCCCTCTGCCTTCTCTCCCCCTCTGCCTCCTCTCCCCTCTTCTCTCCCTCCTCTGCCTCCTATCCCCTCTTCTCTCCCCCACCTGCCTCCTCTCCCCCTCTCCCTCCTCTCCCCTCTTCTCTCCCTCCTCTCCCCTCCTCTCCCCCTCTGCCTCCTCTCCCCCTCTGCCTCCTCTCCCCTCTCCCTCCTCTGCCTCCTATCCCTTCTCTCCCCCACCTGCCTCCTCTCCCCCTCTCCGTCCTCTCCCCTCTTCTCTCCCTCCTCTCCCCTCCTCTCCCCGCTCTCCCTCCTCTGCCTCCTCTCCCCCTCTCCCTCCTCTGCCTCCTCTCCCCTCTTCTCTCCCCCCCTCTGCCTCCTCTCCCCCTCTCCCTCCTCTGCCTCTTTCCCCTCTTCTCTCCCTCCTCTGCCTCCTCTCCCCCTCTGCCTCCTCTCCCGTCTTCTCTCCCTCCTCTCCCGTCTTCTCTCCCTCCTCTGCCTCCTCTCCCTCCTCTGCCTCCTCTCCCTCTCTGCCTCCTCTCCCTTCTCTGCCTTCTCTCCTTCCTCTGCCTTCTCTCCCTCCTCTGCCTCCTCTCCCTCTCTGCCTCCTCTCCCTTCTCTCCCTCTTCTCCCCCCTCTGCCTTGCCTCCTCTCCCCTCTTCTCTCCCTCCTCTCCCCTCTTCTCTCTCTCCTCTCCTTCCTTTTCCCTCTTCTCTCCCTCCTCTCCCTCTTCTCCCTCCTCTCCCTCCTCTGCCTCCTCTCCCACTCTCTGCCTCCTCCTCTTCCTCCTCTGCCTCCTCTCCCTCCTCTGCCTCCATTCTCTCCTCTGCCTCTTCCGCCACCCACCACCCATCCCCACCCCTAATTTGCCCGCATCCTATGAAATCAAATCAGAATATTAAGACAAAAGAATTAAAAATCATGGCGTGTTTATGTGCTCAGACATTGTTCAAGGTGTACTCTTCTTTCACAACAATGTTGTTAAGTGTTGGATTTCTCGTGTGTGTGTGTGTGGGGGGGGGGGGGGGAGGGGGGGGGGGTAGGAAGATTAACTCACAGCCTGATCAAGTATGCTTGCCTGTGTTAGTCTGTGACATATATGTACGTGTGTTGGACTTTTTCCAGGAAATATCACTTTAAAATTCACGTTCACAGAGAATTACTGTCAACGAGATGGACCGATTTACGTTTGATCAAGCTTTAATCAGCCCCCTAATTTTTGTCGGTCTGTCTGTGTGTATATCCTGTGCCTTTCTTTCTTGGTGTTCTCTTTCTGCTTCAGCGTATCTTAATGTATGTACGAATGTTTGAATGTCTGTATGTTCGCAAGTTCGCACCCACGTTTGACGGGCACACATTATGCGTATATGCAGATATGTACGTGTTATGCATGCTCAGTTGAATACCTTTGCATGTGACTGTGTATATACTTTACAAACATCGGTTCATGCACGCAGACACGCGCGAACACACACACACACACACACACACACACACTCGCACACACACACACTCGCACACACACACACACACACACACACACACACACACACACACACACACACACACACACACACACACACACACACACA